>NC_054567.1:116449-225611 GCF_017654505.1 Polyodon spathula | reverse complement strand
CATCGCCATACCCAAGCTCAACATCATAATGCAACTGCATATGCATCCATCTACGCATGTGGAGCAGCGCCTCAGCGTCTGTGCTCGAAATGACACCTGTCCGAAGGTAGAATTGTCACCACCAAAAATACTACTCTCTACGTGTCCGTATTGTGCGGCATGAGAGTGTCTAACACAGATGCTCCGAATGTATTATATGGTATTATATGGGTTAAAATCGGATGGGTGATCAGATCCAGTGTGCACCAGCCTTTAGATTGCAGGTATGTCTAGTGTGTCTAAAATCTGCATAACAATTTCCTTACCAGAGCTCTCTTGAGTATTCTCGAGTGAGTATTCTCAACTGCAACAGCCAGGGACCCAGAAATATACTGCAAGAGAGATATTTTCATGAAGAATTTAATTGCAAGCCATCATTTATCAATTATAATGGAAACATTTTAAAAATATCTGCAGTTTGAAATGCACGGCTATAAATGAAACTTTATACTTATTCCTATACTAACTGTACATCCTGATGTCCCTAAAGTAAACTGCAGGTGTCCTATTCTCAAATGTTCTAATTTTCATGAGAATTGGTTCTCCAGGACAATGTACAATTTAAAACATTCATGACATGTCATGCTATGCATTGTACCCAAGTTAGCCACAGGCGAATTTTCATTGTTAGTTCCTTCACAGCACAGGGCAATACATTACAATAAAAACAAACTAAATAACATACAAACTCATACAAATACAGTATAACATACAAAGAAAAGAAAATACAAATAACCCATTTAACTAAAACCTTCTCGAAATACCAATACCAAAGTAAAAAAAAAAAGTATTAAGTACACTATATAAAAAACAATAAAAGAGGGGGGTTCTGTAACCACGGTTACAGAGCTGGTTTCGTTTAAGCCATATTTTTAGATTAGATGAAACTGTTCTAGTCACAATTGTCTTTGATGTCATCTGGTAAGGAACTCCAGAACATGGTACCCTTCTTGAGAGGACTGTTTGGGCACACTTCGTGTGTGGTCGAGTCACTGTACAGTCTCCTTTTTCTGTTGCTCTCGTGACTCGAACAGCTCTGCCTGAACAAAGCTGGACAAATACCTTTAGGAGCGGAGGGGCTAATTCATCTAGAGACTTAAAAATCAGATGTGTGCATGAAAAATGTATTTTACAAAAATATCAAACTGATTCTTCGTTATATTTTGCCTGATAGAAAAACCACATACAGTTTTACATGCATTCAGACTCAAGCAAGAAGGATCAAGCTGCTTGACCTCTACCATAACAGCTCTTAATTTTGTAGTGGATTATTGACTAGTTTTAACACTTACACAGTGGCTCTCAAAAGTATTCACCCCTCTTGGACTTTTCCACATTTTATTGTGTTACAATATGGAATCAAAATTGATTTAATTAGGCGTTTTTGCTACCGATCAACACAACAAAAAGTTCATAATGTCAAAATGAAAAATAACATCTACAAATTGTTCTAAATTAATTACAAATACAAAACAGAAAATAAAGTATTCACCCCCTTTGCTATGACACACCTAAATAAGCTCTGGTGCAACCAATTGTCTTTAGAAGTCACATAATTAGTTGAATGGAGTCCACCTGTATGCAATTGAGGTGTTTCACATGATTTCAGGTTAGATACACCTGTCTCTGGGAGGTCCCACGGTTAGTACATTTCCTAACAAAAACTACATCATGAAGACAAAGGAACATTAAAAGCAAACCCAGAATAAGGTTCTTCAAAAGCACCAATCAGGGGTAGGATATAAGAACATTTCCAAGGCATTGAATATCCCCCAGAGCACAGTAAATTCTATTATTAAGAAATGGAGAGAATATGGCACAACTGTGAATTTGTCTAGAACAGGCCGTCCTCAAAAACTGAGTATCCGGGTGAGAAGGGCACTAGTCAGGGAGGCCACCAAGAAAAGAAAGCAATTGTTGAGAAAAAAAACAAAAAAAAACACATCAAATCTCAACTAAAGTTTGCCAGAAGGCATGTGGGAGACTCTGAGACCAAGTGGAAGATGATTCCATGGTCTGATGAGACCAAAATAGAGCTTTTTGGCCTCAATGCTAAGCGTTATGTTTGGCACAAGCCTAACACCGCACATCATCCTGAGAACACCATCCCTACCGTGAAGCATGGTGGAGGCAGCATCATGCTATGGGGATGCTCCTCTGTGTCAGGGCCTGGAAAGCTCGTGAAGATAGAGTGCAAAATGGATGCAGCATTGTCGTGGAAATTCTATTGAAAGGAAGAGAGACTGTAGATTCTCAAACAGCAAGCTTTATTAAGATTTGCAAACCTGGCGCTTAGTCACAACACTCAGTGCAGAGTCAGTTAGAGAACAAGCCCGCATAGCACTGCCTAACTTGAATATTTACAGTGGCTTGCGAAAGTATTGACCCCCCCCCCCCCTTGTCATTTTTCCTATTTTGTTGCATGTTCATGGAATGGACATACACAAAATAGTCCAAATTGGTGAAGTGAAATGAAAAAAATAACTTTTTCAAAAAATTCTAAAAAATAATAATGGAAAAGTGGTGCGTGCATATGTATTCACCCTCTTTGCTATTAAGCCTCTAAATAAGATCTGGTGCAACCAATTACCTTCAGAAGTCACATACTTAGTTAAATAAAGTCCACCTGTGTGCAATCTAAGTGTCACATGATCTGTCACATGATCTCAGTATATAAACACCTGTTCTGAAAGGCCCCAGAGTTTGCAACACTACTAAGCAAGGGGCACCACCAAGCAAGCGGCACCATGAAGACAAGGAGCTCTCCAAACAGGTCAGGGACAAAGTTGTGGAGAAGTACAGATCAGGGTTGGGTTATAAAAAAATATCCGAAACTTTGAACATCCCACGGAGCACCATTAAAGCCATTATTAAAAAATGGAAAGAATATGGCACCACAACAAACCTGGCAAGAGAGGGCCGCCCACCAAAACACACAGACCAGGCAAGGAGGGCATTAATCAGAAAGGCAACAAAGAGACCAAAGATAACCCCGAAGGAGCTGCAAAGCTCTACAGCGGAGATTGGAGTATCTGTCCATAGCACCACTTTAAGCCGTACACTCCACAGAGCTGGGCTTTACGGAAGAATGGCCAGAAAAAAGCCATTGCTTAAAGAAAAAAATAAGCAAACACGTTTGGTGTTTGCCAAAAGGCATGTGGGAGACTCCCCAAACATATGGAAGAAGGTACTCTGGTCAGATGAGACTAAAATTGAGCTTTTTGGCCATCAAGGAAAACGCTATGTCTGGCGCAAACCCAACACCTCTCATCACCCCGAGAACACCATCCCCACAGTGAAGCATGGTGGTGGCAGCATCATGCTGTGGGGATGTTTTTCATCGCCAGGGACTGGGAAACTGGTCAGAATTGAAGGAATGATGGATTGCGCTAAATACAGGGAAATTCTTGAGGGAAACCTGTTTCAGTCTTCCAGAGATTTGAGACTGGGATGGAGGTTCACCTTCCAGCAGGACAATGACCCTAAGCTACTGCTAAAGCAACACTCGAGTGGTTTAAGGGGAAACATTTAAATGTCTTGGAATGGCCTAGTCAAAGCCCAGACCTCAATCCAATTGAGAAGCTGTGGTATGACTTAAAGATTGCTGTACACCAGCGGAACCCATTCAACTTGAAGGAGCTGGAGCAGTTTTGCCTTGAAGAATGGGCAAAAATCCCAGTGGCTAGATGTGTCAAGCTTATAGATACATACCCCAAGAGACTTAAGAACATAAGAACATAAGAAAGTTTACAAATGAGAGGAGGCCATTCGGCCCATCTTGCTCGTTTGGTTGTTAGAAGCTTATTGATCCCAAAATCTCATCAAGCAGCTTCTTGAAGGATCCCAGGGTGTCAGCTTCAACAACATTACTGGGGAGTTGATTCCAGACCCTCACAATTCTCTGTGTAAAAAAGTGCCTCCTATTTTCTGTTCTGAATGCCCCTTTGTCTAATCTCCATTTGTGAGCCTTGGTCCTTGTTTCTTTTTTCAGGCTGAAAAAGTCCCTTGGGTCGACACTGTCAATACCTTTTAGAATTTTGAATGCTTGAATTAGGTCGCCACGAAGTCTTCTTTGTTCAAGACTGAACAGATTCAATTCTTTTAGCCTGTCTGCATATGACATGCCTTTTAAGCCCGGAATAATTCTGGTCGCTCTTCTTTGCACTCTTTCTAGAGCAGCAATATCTTTTTTATAGCGAGGTGACCAGAACTGAATGCAATATTCAAGATGAGGTCTTACTAGTGCATTGTACAGTTTTAACATTACTTCCCTTGATTTAAATTCAACACTTTTCACAATGTATCCGATCATCTTGTTAGCCTTTTGCACCTGTAATTGCTGCAAAAGGTGGCTCTACAAAGTATTGACTTTGGGGGGGGGGGGGGGGGGTGAATACTTATGCACACTCAAGTTTTCTTTGTCTTATTTCTTGTTTGTTTCACAATAAAAAATATTTTGCATCTTCAAAGTGGTAGGCATTTTGTATAAATCAAATGATACAACCCCCAAAAAATCAATTTTAATTCCAGGTTGTAAGGCAACAAAATAGGAAAAATGCCAAGGGGGGGTCAATACTTTTGCAAGCCACTGTATAGGTATCTATAAGGTATCTGTAACTGTCTACGTGACAGTTGGGCATGTAGCAATTTGAGCGAAACTCATACAGAGAAGACAGAAACATATTTTTAGTAGAACAAACTGTCAAAAGGGTGGTTCAAAAATTATCTTCATGATTCATAACTTCCACTTCTGCAATTGGTTGTCACATGTCAACATTTAGGAGACAGAATGCTTTGTGCTATCTGCGGTTACCCCCCATTATTCTGCACTTAGCTATTTGTTGCAACAATAAGATACAGAGTGGAAAAGTACAAATAGTTACAGGGTGGAACAATACAAGTTATTACATTAAAGTAGGTGTTCTTAACATTGTCGAGAATACTTTGTATTGTGAATTTTCTACCAAAAGCAAAGTACAGAGAAATCCTGGAGGGGAACCTGCTGAAGTCTACAAGAGACCTGGGACTTGGGAGAAGAGTCATCTTCCAGCAAGACAATGAACCCAAACTACAGCCAAAGCCACAAAACAAAAAGGTCAATGTCCTGGAGTGGCCCAGTCAAAGCCCGGACCTCAATGCAAATGAGAATATGTGGAAAGAGTTGAAAATTGCTGTTCACCGAAGGTCCCCATCTAACTTGACGGAGCTTGAGCAATTTTGCAAAGAAGAATGGGCAAAAATTACAGTGTCCAGATGGGCAAAGCTGGTAGAGACTTATTCAAATAGACTCATGGCTGTCATTGCTGCCAAAGGTGCCTCTACCAAATATTGACTCAAGGGGATGAATACTTATGCAATCAATTATTTTCTGTTTTGTATTTGTAATTAATTTAGAACAATTTGTAGATTTTATTTTTCATGCCTAATTAATCCATTTTGATTCCACAGTGTGGTCTCCCCTGCGCATCAACATGACAACTGTCTGGATTGAGCTAAGTAGGGTACATCTCCGGCGTCTTCAAGCGGGCACCTTCCATTCTCAGTGTTTCCTCGACTAGCCCACAACACTTCAAGAGGGCTCGATGGTGATTCTGGAGTCCCAGCATCACCCACCTCCATCCCCAGCTTACTTACCCGTAATTCAGCATTGCTTTCCTCCTATTGTGCTTGAGATCCCCATCCAGAATATTTCTGTCTCAACCACAGCCAGTTGCTGCTTCAGATAAGTTCTTCACTGCAAAAATTCTAGAAATGTTCCTTTATGGGCCTTTTATCATTCTGAGGTTTGTATAAACAGTTCCCACCAACATGAAGGTGCTGCCATGTTCTTATCAAGGATCCTCAATTTTGTTTTTGCGATGCCTCTTATCAAGGTGTGATTCTGTTTTCTCACTTGGGCTGTGAACAGAGAAACTCTCAGAGTCTACATCAAGCATCGTCTTCCAGAGCACCCTTCCTAGACTATCTACAGGCAGTTCTCAGTTACCGAGTGGTTCTCAGCCCTGGTTCTGGAGTACCCTTGCCTGCCCTGCTGGTTTTTGTTCCATTCACTGAGCTGCTCTCAATTACTTACTGCAATTTAACAATTTGCCTAATCAGAGCTTTTGAATTATTTTAAACAAAGTATAAAATTGTATAAGGAACTTAAAATCTCCAATTTTTTATAAGCTAAACCATTTAAAAAGTTAAAATTAAACAAATGAATCCTTGATACGAAGAATCATATATGTGTAGTATTATTCTCTGTAGTTTTTACACACCATGTTCTGACATTCGAATTTCATCACACAATTCTCTCAAGTTCATTATTTTATACAAAAGATCATTGTATCAAACACTATACAGACTTGAAAGTGCACATATATGGTTCTTCTTTGCAAGGATTCAAATTGTTAGTTCAATAAAGGGTTCACTGAAGTAATTGAGCGCTCGGTTGTAACAAAAATCAGCAGTACAGGGTTATGCTAATGTCACTGCCAAATACTGTCTATGCCAAATAGTGTCACCTGCCTGTAGCTGAAAGCAAGGCGGGACTACACCCTGGACGGGATGCCAGTCCATCGCATCGAGACACCAGCCTAGCCAACATGCTTTTAGACTGTGGGAAGAAACTGGAGCACCCGGAGAAAACCCGTGTGAACATGTTGGAGAGAACATGCAAACTCCACACAAATAGACAGACCACCAAAACCGGGATTCAAACCCAAGGCCCTGGAGCTGTGAGGCAGGCAGCAGCCATTGTGTCACCGTGCCACCCTTGAACTTAGATTGAAATCATTTTGCTAGCTTAACTTAATCGTTATTAAATGACTTATTTTTATTAATTAACTTTCTAGTGCGGATAGGATGGGTTGGGATTCAACCTATTGCAATAGATGAGCTGTATGACATTTTGTGATAAGATTTCTCTTCAGATATTTATTTGAATGTGCCTTTATTTGATTTTCCCACAGCGATTAAGCTGTTTGGGTGTCTTATTGCTGAATCTCTGAACATTTGGGTATTTAAACCCATCTCCTTGGTTTATCACAACATACCAAGGCTCACTATGAGAGCGGACTGCTTCAATCATGAAAGCGTCACTGATCTTCCTTTCATTGGTCATGGGCCCCCAGGTCGGACCTCATTCACCTCTTCTTTGAGAATTTGGTCATTAGATAAATTTGGAATAGAAACACAAACTTTAATGATAATTAGACCTTTCCTATGTGGAATATCATGTATATATATATATATATATTATATATATATATATATATATATATATATATATATATATATAATATATAAGTTCTGGGGTTTTGAAAACAGAGTGGCACACAGGCTCTTTTCCCTTCAAAGTAGACCCAGGACACAGAAATTGAATTTTTGTTAGCGCTGACACGCACTTTAATAAACACAATCAAAATTAAACAAACACCTAGTTCCTTCTTGGAGCACTAACTATACAGTCAGGATTCCCCTAACTAATACTCCGGACAGCTAAGCTGTTTACCGGTACCTGAAACACAATAACCACACAGTTGAACACGGTACCTTACTCTGGTTGCTCGGAATCAGAGCACACTTTCTGTTCCTTCCTCTCAGCAGCTCCGAACAAACTAACTGTCTCTCTTAAATACCCTGCACCTGGCTCTAATTTACAATTACCACACCAGGTGCAGGGATTACTAAACAATAAAACAATTAGCCCAATAACACCCAAATGTGCATTCTCACATGTTTTAGCAGAAAAGGATTTTAACCCCCACCCTGCTATCTTGCTATATATATGTACAATATATATATATATGTATATATAATATATATATTATATATATATATATATATATAGACACATATTATATATATATATATATATAGCATGTGCATACAGATTTATATATGTGTGTTTGTTAGGTGTGTGTTAAAAATCGTACCGTTTGTCTAAATACTGTGTGTGTTACATATTGCATTTTAATAACGTAAATTTTTTCGTGTATCGTTGATACAATATGTTTACACGGAGTAGTCCTATATAATGTATATATTTCATAGTTAAACACACTTCTTCTTAAAAAAACATGTTGAAATATTTTAAAAATAACTACAAAAATATATTGAAATATATTTAAAACATAACATTTTATATTTTTACATATTGTAAAACGATTGCACCTCACCACAGTTCGTTGCCCCTTTAAGACAGGACCAGGACACGCAAATGGAAGTTTTTCTCTTTATATACCCTGCACCTGGCTCTAATTTACAAGAAACACCAGGTGCAGGGGTACACTAATAATTAAGCAATTAAACACCAAAATGTGCATTCGTACCTGTTTTTGACAGGGAAGCTTTTAACCCCCTCCCTGCTGTATTACAATATATTGTGATATACTGTACGATGAGATATATTTTCATTGAAAACTTTAGGTTTGCTAGGGTTTACAATGTCATGCTAACAATATGGAAAATGTATGTTTTGATTAAGTTTACACTTACCTATAGTGTGTAGAAATTGTCTTTACAAAACGGTAAACTGCATACAAAACAACCTTAGGTTTACAAAAGGTTTGCAGCTGTATGGGAAACCACTTGTAAAATGTAAGTTTACATCATATTTACAAAAAAAGTATGTAGAGTAAACCTGTATACTTTACACAGTATAGACTACATATGAAAAACTTGATACATTTGTCAACCTCAAGTTTATGCATGACATTGTTCATCTGTGTCTGAAACATAGTTTACTGCATGCAAACCACTTGTACATTATAATTGGTATTTGTGAACATAATGTTTACAATACAGTTTACATGCTAAATTGAGTAAATATGGAGTTTGCTAGATTTTACAAAGACTACAGGATTACAAACCTTACATTTCACGCAGTGTATATCTTAATGTGTGTGTCTGTCAGCTTGCGGCTATGATTTTGCAGCTGATATTCACGTGGATTTTGTTTTCCAGCGCTGGAGTGCACCGTGATTGAGGGGCGCCTCAAGCAGACTGATGTCAGCGTGGGTCAGGTGGTTGGCGGGAACAGCAGAGACTCAATCTACGTGCACTACGGAAACAACTGGGTGCAGCTCCCAGGGGCCCTCAAATACGTGCCCAGGATCAGGGTTGAGAACCACTGCTTTAAAAGGTCAATTTATAAACACATGGCACAATTGAACACGATCACTACATTACTTTTCTTTATTTTTCTTGCAGGGATGGGATCACTGCTAGCAATCCAGTCGGTACAGAGTGGGTGCAGCTGAATATTTGCGGAAAGAACAAGCATGTTTCATATGACCTGGGTGTGCTGTGGGTCATCGGACAAGACGACTCAATCCAGGCTTGTCACTAAACTCACCAGAACAAGAAGAAAATAAATATGTTTCTTACCTCCTACGAGCTTGAAGTGGTGAAAATGAAAATGTAACTCATGTTACTTTGGGTTATTTGAAAGTTCCTTTCTGTTCAAGCTCTGCCACCTTGTCGAATAAAGCAATTAAAAAAAACTGAAGAAATTGTGGTCTGTAATAACTGTGGTTAATTGTAATAAGTAAAATTCATACAATCACGTAGTCACATTACTATTTAACATTATGGAAAAATTGCAATGATATTGCACTGCCATTGTGAGAACAGAACAATAGACTTCTAGTTTTGGGTTTTTATTTTCCATCTTTCTCCCTCCCTTTAAACCTTAATTAATAGAGTTAAGCCTTAACTGCTGCATACCAGATAAAGAGAAACACTGTTTAAATTACAGGGAGAGAAAACCAACTAGCAGCACTACTAGAAACTAACTCACGTAGTGGAAGTTAATAAGCTGAATTTGGCGATTAGTTGCCAGAATGAAAAGCAGGTTCAAATAGAATCAGGTGAGAACAATTCATGTTGTTTGTTAAAAATAAGCAACGTCTTCCTTTGGTAATTAGAGTTTGATTAAGAAAGTGAATCGGCTTAAAATATGTTTAAAGGGACATCACAGGGTGATCAGAAATAAACACCATAAACCAGAGATTTGTAGCTAGATGTAAAACAATAAATGTTGTAAAGTAACATTCATGACACAACCACATGGGCACATTATTATTTAATGTTGTGGCAAAATTCCCCTGACAGGACGGGATTTACTATTTACAAAACTCACGTGACAATGCAAGCATTGGTAACCCCTGGAGGATAAACAGCCAAGTGTACAGAAAGGCAAAACAAAATATCGTGTTTAATATCGCCTTTAATAATTAATGGAGCGGCGATTACAGTCAATAGACAATCAGGAATGTAAACAGCGGAGGTCACAGGAAAGGCAATATACCGTATTCAGAAACATAAAATATTTAGCTCTTCCATAGCTCTGGAGACACATCCCTGATATCAATCTTAATGACAGACTTCACAGATGAAGACATCGTGGCTGTTACTTTTACAACATTTTCTAATGTGATCTTTGACAATGAATTGTCTCCAACAATACAGATATTGCTGTTCTTGGTTTGATTTTCTAAACCCATGTCATAAAATAACTGCTGATTTAGAGACGTTTTCCTATCATAAATCATCAAATTGAATTTCCTGTTGTGTTTCAATGACCAGAAAGGGTTAGAAAACATCAAGCAGATTGTCTTCCCATTGAAATCGTAGCTCAGGAGGCCTTCAACACCACACCACGAGTATGCGTATTTTGTAAAAAAACACGTTCCATTTTTTCCTGGTTCTATTGTAAGTGTTGGTGGACTTTGCATGACACCACCATGAACGTAAAACCTGTGAAGAAAGAAATCTGTTTTCATTTTCTTTTCAAATTACCGGTACTAACTTATTATAGTGGCATCTATATACATTCATTTTATTACAGAGTTTGGCACCATTGTACTGCAATGGTTTAGTATAGATTACTACAGTGCAGTCAAACCTTGTTTCTCACTTTTCAACAAACAATTGGCAGCATCAAACATGTTAAGAACGCATAGTTTATCTCTAATGCAACAGTCCTTTTGTAGTTTAGATACAACAAAGTCTATAATAATAACACTCATAGCAACATCTACCTCATTTTGCATGACCCCATTATTTGCTAATTTTCCAATGAACTGTGTTTTTCTCAGTTAAAGTGCAAAATGCACAGTTCACAAGCAGCTTCAGTTTTGAAAGTTGCAGTGGAGGAATACATTTCTATTCTATTTTTATTAATTATTTTGCATTCGTTATTAAAGAATATGAAGGTTACAGTTTGTTCGGCCTGCAATTTTCTCTTACAGAGGTATTCTACTTACTCAGGTGATTCTAGTATGAATTTGCTGTTGTTACTGATTTCAATGCCAACACACATGAATCTGTCATTTGAAGACACAGCTTGCTCTATTTGTGAAGTCATTCTATACTGCTCCTTCAAAACAAACAATATCGTATTAATATAACAGACACTACAAGCACTTTTACATGTAAAGTTCTCCCTGTCTTATGACTACATTAACACTTTAGTACAAACCTCCCTGAATTTCCAACACTGACAACAAGGAACTTCAATTAAGAAAATTCTTATAGATTCATATTTTCTATAAGATTATTGTGTCTCTTTTATGTAGGTTATCTCTATCTATAATAATAATAATAATAATTATCAAGGCACAAAAATAATTAGAATTAAAAATAATTTTAGTTTAGTAAAAATTAGGAGATAACTACGGAAGCATATTGCTTGATCAGAAATTATCACGTAATTATGCAATAGTTATTCTGATAGATAATTAATACAATTTTTTTTTTTTTTTAATTATGGCATGGCAGCAATGCGCTTCCGTAGATAACAAGTTCTAATTGGGGGATTTTTTTTTTTTTTCATTAGCACTAGGTCGCTTCTGTATATACAGATGCACACACCAGTATACACTTCATATATTTCTTACCTGGTCTTGTAACCATAAAGCAGCTTTGTTATGTTGTCTTCTCTGAAGTCTTGACTAAGAGCTTTCAGCTGCTGCCTTTTATATAGCCGATGATTCATGGACTCAGCGAAAATTTCTGCAAAGCAATCAAACAAAAATGAAACCATTTGATACTCACATTCAAACCGTCAATTAGATTTGAGTCACTGGACTTTGACTTCCTCTTGAAACTTGCATTCTGTCACGTACACAACTTCAGTAGTTTTTCAGCAGTATTTTTTTTTATTATAAAAGCAAAAAACAGTTTATGAAATGTTAACAAAACCCATACCACCATGTCCTTGAATTGTTTGGACCATTTTTTTTTAAACTAGACAGTATTTAATAACAAACTCTAAATATTTACTCAAAGGTGAGCAAGGACACATTCCTAGTCATGAATTGCAAAATATCTGTGTGTGCACGTGATGTTTGTGACTCATCATATAATACTGAGCCCCCTACATAATAAAGACATTAGACACTAGGCAGACACAATCAAACTGCAGCACAGTCTCTGTAGCCTGTTTACTTCTTCAGTTCAAGTAAGGAGTTATCAAGTTGCTATTTTTTGCAGATATGGGAAACAGCCAGTGTGATCCCTCTCCGGGAATTGATTCACTGTATTATACAGCAGAGTCCAATGGTATTATTCCAGATGCATCTATAGAATAGATCTTTTTGGATTACCTGGGTCTAAATTCCTCGGCTGTGCTTCAGTAACACTACAGACTTTACAAAGCTCCTTTCATCTACAAGAAACACAGCTCAAAGCTTAGAAAACAGGTGTCTTAACTGCATTAGGACAGGCTGCTAAAATACCTAATGGCAGTGTGGGGTTTGTGGCTCTGGTGATATCCTTAATCATTGACATTGTGGCAGACAAGGTAAAACAACAGCAAGTGGTAGATGTGAAAGATCAGATCTGCAGCATCTTCACAGAGGAGAAAGTATCTGAGATTGGAAACCTGGTGGCCAAGTATCTCAAACGAGTCCAGCTGCACCTGGATAATCCAGATCTTCTGGCAGAAGACACCTTTCACTATGAGAGACTGCTGAGTTTACAGCTGACCAGGGTGGAGAAATCCATGTTAAAGGATGGGCAGATGAACGAAAAGGCTTTAAAGTACTGGCTCAATGGAGCTACTGTGCACAGTCACATGGTGATCCAGTTTGTCAGAATGGGGAAAGTTAGAAAAACTGCAGCAGTCACTGCCAGCCAGCTTTACAATGACCAATTACCAGACTTGCTGGACAGCTACAGAGACTACTTACTGAAGACACTCTATGTAAGCAAAGGAGATTATTTTCCATGGTGGACATGCACTCCTGAGAATGACTGTAGAAATCTCCCAGGAGACATACAATTTAAGAACTCTAAAGTTGCGTACCACTGGATATATTTCTATGGTTGCGAGACGGCGGGTGTCAAAAAAAGTATAGTCAACCAAATCATGGAATCCCAACAGATTCGTAATGCCAGAGAATTCTTTAAGAAGACCATTGAAAATATGGACAAATTGATCAACCAACGGGGAGATTTTCAAATAAGTCAGTTGCCATTAAGAAAAAAAAGATGGTCAAATGCCACGTTTTTTAATGGCAACAATGCAAAAAAACATACAAGTGAATCACCATCCGAATAAAGTAAGAATAAAACACATATAAATCATGTCACTACTACAGTAATGCTGTTTTTGAATACAAAGTATAGTTTAGTAAGAAAATTATATGTACAAAATACTAGGTACAATAAAGTAGGGTAAATTAAACTATATTAGTAATAAAATAGTTCTTTTTCAAGCATTGTGAAAATCACCAGTACAGTTGCTTACAATAACGATCTGAAATCCTCTAACATATCAAACGACCACCTCTCTGTCAACATATCCTGATGAACAAGCTTTAAAAGTACTTCTGTTATGCTGATTTTGTGAAGAGCTGAATTCTTTGTAATCTTAATATTCTTGGGAATTTCTTCTGTGTAAAACAAAAATGAAATTAAAATAAATACACATATTAATATCCAAGTTTGTAACATTATTCATCAATACACAAAAAAGGTGCTTAAAACAAGATTTTTTTTTATATGGTAACAAATGTTTGCGCTTCTTTTTTTTTAATGTATGGTAGTGTATTTTATGAATCCACTTGAGAGCTAGCATACAGTAAACTGCACAAGACAAGTGCAAGCTGCAAGTAATATATTAAGAACATAAGAACATAAGAAAGTTTACAAACGAGAGGAGGCCATTCGGCCTATCTTGCTCGTTTGGTTGTTAGTAGCTTATTGATCCCAAAATCTCATCAAGCAGCTTCTTGAAGGATCCCAGGGTGTCAGCTTCAACAACATTACTGGGGAGTTGATTCCAGACCCTCACAATTCTCTGTGTAAAAAAGTGCCTCCTATTTTCTGTTCTGAATGCCCCTTTGTCTAACCATCATTTGTGACCCCTGGTCCTTGTTTCTTTTTTCAGGCTGAAAAAGTCCCTTGGGTCGACACTGTCAATACCTTAGAATTTTGAATGCTTGAATTAGGTCGCTGCATAGTCTTCTTTGTTCAAGACTGAACAGATTCAATTCTTTTAGCCTGTCTGCATATGACATGCCTTTTAAGCCTGGAATAATTCTGGTCGCTCTTCTTTGCACTCTTTCTGGAGCAGCAATATCTTTTTTATAGCGAGGTGACCAGAACTGCACACAATATTCAAGATGAGGTCTTACTAGTGCATTGTACAGTTTTAACATTACTTCCCTTGATTTAAATTATTGATATAAACACTTGTACTTGTCTTGTACAGTATACTGCATGGCAGCTCTCAAGAGGATATATTGATTTGCGAAATAACAACAGATTGTTGTAAAAAACAAAGGCACTTTAATTTTGCATTTTTTAAATAAACAAAATTAGCAAAACAATTCTTGCTGGTAAAATGTTCTTGTTTTACAGTATTATCATGTACAGCACTTGTTCATTAATCTTACGTGCAACCTACTAGGAATTAAACCTCATGAAATCATCTTCAGGCAAACTCCTTTCCTGCCTTGACCCGTCATTGGAGTTATCTGGTGGTTCATCCAAGTAGCTAGCTGTTGAAAGCAAGAAAATTCTTCAGTTATTTTCACAGGAATATATGTAAAACTAAGGTAGATATGAAACTGAACCCCACTAGTTGTTAGCAGACCAGGGATCGGACAATAATCAATTATTGTGATATTAGCGATAAGATTTTTGTATGATTACATTATCGCATAATCAATAATCGCCATTATTATTTTATTTATTTAAGTTTTATGAAGCGCCTCAGACCACGCAGTGGTTTCAGAGAGCTGCACAAATAAATAACAGCTTGTAAAAGGATACTTCTTGACCGTGAAAATCTAAAAACAACAAAAACAAGAGAAAGAAAGGAGAAAAGGGAGACACGAAGACTGCAGTATTAAGCAGCACTTGTGAGCAACTTGGTCTGCAATGACTGCTTCGAAACAAGGAAAAGGAGGACTGCTCAAATAGCAATTCAGCCTATTCAAAACAAAACAGAAAGGAGCGCACAGCCCTAAATGTACAAAACATATATCAAGCTTTGTTTAAAACTCTTCCCCTTATTTTTACAGAATTGCTGTTAACTTCTATTATCTTATCATCTAAGGTTTGTTTTCTTTTACACTCGGTGACTTGTCATGCTGCTGCCTAACTATAAAGAGCTTTAAATTTGATATCTCCAGGAAATTGTAGTTATTTAGACAATAAACATGATTATCGTGATTAGTTTACAGACAACAATAGATAACTGAGAATTTGATTATCGCCCATCTCTGTAAAATTGTGTTGTAACAACTTACAATTGTTACAAGAAGATATCACATTATGTTTTACATACAATTACCCATTTATACAGTCTGACTTTTTACTGGAGCAATCTAGGTAAAGCACCTTACTTGCCCTCCAAATGGCACAGCTATTCCAGTAGTTTTCAGTGTTTACTTGCTTGTACACAGGCAACTTGCAGGTAATGATCTGTCTTACCAGACAACAACAGTGAGTGGATGGTACCTGCAGTTGAAGTAAAAGAAGGAGCAATCGCAGTTTGTCAGCATCTCGAAGTGACAGTGTGCATGAAAGAGCGTGTCTTTTGGGGGTAACTTGACTCTCAGATGTTCCTCGAGAGTGTCAAACCTGTGCCAACAGGTATGCGATTCTAGAAAAGAAAACAAAACAGTGAAGCTGTGGCCGTCAAGTACATTAATGGCATAAACTTGATACAAAAATCAGTCTAAAGCCCTATTCGCATGGGACTAAAAAACATGGGGTTTTAGGAATTTTTTACAGACTAAATCGGTGCATTTAGTTTTGACCTCACTCGTCCTGTGTATTTTTAGTCCCGTGTGATTCATTTTTAAAAGGATTTTTAATGTGAATCTTGTGCACATGATCTGTGAACTGTTCACACTAACTCCGGCATTTAATTAAAGTGTTATCGACTTCTCTATTCCATATGGGAGGTTACTGGACCTAGTCTGCTTTTGACAAACTCTGATGACCCTCTGTTTTTCAGTCCTGTGTCCCATATAGGGCTTAATACACAGTCCTGTATAGAACTTAATACACAGTCCTGTATAGGGCTTAATACACAGTCGATACACAGAAAATCATCATTGCTACATTTGCATTACCTTGAGTGATTTTCGAATGAAGTCGCACAGTTTTATGGTCAGCCCCACTTGATCGTCAAAATTGTGCAAACAATGAAGCATTGAGGTCTTCACATCTGAGAAGTTTTTATAACAACAGAAAAAAACTACAGCACTACTTCAAACTTACTTTCTGCACCTTTAACCATTTTAAAGATATTGCTTTTGGTTTGGAAGAAGTGCCACTTTGCAATGTTCTTGTGCGGACAAGATAACTTTTGTGGTTTTGCACAAGGGCATATCCAAGACTTGATTTTTGAATCGTAAGTTACAGTCACTCTTCACAACAGACTGTAAGGGTTTCTGGCAGGCTCATATATAAATAGATTGCATCTAATCTTTTGTTCACCCAAAGAAGGGAATATTCACATCCAAAGCTGCTTGTTGCCTTAGCAGACATTCATTCTTCATCTCTACGCTGAACCATTTATTTATTTATTTTTGTTAATTTCTACAAATTACTATTTAGGCTCAGCTCACCGCTTCCACCCCTGCGCTGACTCGGGAGCGGCGAAGACGAACACACGCTGTCCTCCGAAGAGTGTGCCGTCAGCCGACCGCTTCTTTACACACTGCAGATTCACCATGCAGCTCCCGGGCAGCTAACAGGCAAGCCCGCAGGTGCCCGGCCAGACTACAGGGGTTGCTGGTGTGCGGTGAGCTGAGAACACCCTGGCCGACCTAGACCCTCTCTGGTTGACCATTTCGGTTAAGGTGTCTTCATGAAGACATTCTGCGACTGCTTCCTAAGCACGAACTCCACCGATTTTAAATGGCAGCACTTCAAGGATTGTGATCCATTTCTCAATTCTGAAGCCTGAATGGTGTGACATGTTTTATTTTCACAGAACACTATATGGGCTTTGTTTTTTACATGCACTGGCATGCATAGACTTTTAAATGACTTGGTGTGACAAAGTGCCCACCCCTGTGTGTATTTTCTGTTATATGTTGTGTGTGGTGTGTTAATTGTTAATGTATAGTCATTGGTACATGGGATATAATGAATCCCGGGTGAATGACTGCTGGTATCACTTCCCCCACCAGCAGAGGATGAATGCCTGCTGGTATCACTTCCCCCACCATCACAAGAAAAGGAGCTGGAGCTGCCTCTGCCTCCATCATCATCAGGGGGAGAGGAGCAGGAGCTGCCTCTCCCTGCACCAGAAGGACCAGGACCAGGACCAGGACCAGATGCTGGCGGTCCTCAGCAGCCCTTGCATAGGCTGCTGAGGGAAGCACGGGGAAGAACCGCCCGGCTGCAGTGGCAGAGAAGAGGGTCAACACCTGCACCCCAGCTTTTCCTGACTCTCTGCCTTGCTTCACCCAAGGATGCCTGCCTCAAAGTCCTGGGCCAGGACCGGAGGCTTCAAGCGGCCCACAGCTCGTAAGGCTGTCAGCAGCAATCTTACACATTGCATAATCTGAAAAGACAAGCAGAAGAAGGGTTTGAACAGTGGTTCTCAATCCTTATCCTGATTTTTTCTATATACCCCTCCTAGAAACACCAGCATCCCAATACTCCATTAATCGAAAATGTAAAAATCGGAAAACAAACCTTCAAACTTCAATGATTTCTTGAGATGGATGTATAAGTGAAGTGCCAGATGGTAGCGCTGTCTGGGTTTGAATTTGCTTATCTGGCAAAATGGACAATGGAAGAGTTTGCAGAACTGAGTGCATTGCTTCAGTACAGGTAACTCTCCTCCTTTCAGTGTTGTAATATGTAACTAAAACAAATAAAAAAAATACATTATTATCATCATACACATTTAAAAAATCACAGTACAATTAAGAGCAAGTACAATATGCACAATCCCCTTTTGATTTTTATTTTCCATTCCTCTAATCCTTTAATCCTTAATTAACAGTTATTAAGCCTTAACTGCATACTGGATAAGAGAAACATCATTTAAACGAGCAGCAGAAACAAACTAGCAGCACTCCTAGAAACTAACTAACGCAGTGGAAGCTAATAAACTGAATTTGGCAATGATTAGACTAGAGCCAGAACGATATGCAGGTTCGGAATTCACGTTGTTTGTTAACTCAAATAAAGATATATGTGGGTAAAAAGAAGCAACTTCTTCCTTTGGTAATTCGAGTTTGATTAAAGTACTATTCACACAGGACTGAAAAACAGAGGGTCCACAGAGTTGTTCAAAAACCATATGAGGTCCAGTAGCCTTGCAGACGTAAATAACATTTTAATTAAATGCCTGAATTAACGCTTTTCCACATGCTCTGTGAACAGATCACAGATCACGTGCACAAGATTCACCTTAAAAATATTTTTGAAAAATGACAAAAATTGAAGTAAATCGCATAACTTACCAGTGCAGTGGAGTTAAATGCATCTGCAAGCATTAATTTTGATAACTCTTTTGTATTTTGATATATTGAAAAAACACAGAAATACTGCTTATTAATTCTAACTAAACACTGATATTCCATTCGCACGGGTCTAAAAATACTCAGGCGGACGAGTGAGTTTGAAAAATTCCAGGAGGTCACAATGCTCTGTAAAACAAGCAGAGGACCTCTGCAAAAAGTATCAGGGGTAAAACAAAATACTGAAGAAAGCGAATCGGCACGAAAATATGTCCAAAGAGACATCACAGGGTGATCAAAAATCAAAATAAAAAATGAAGGGGCTTGAATATACTATAAATGCAGTCCTAATAAGAGCAAATACAAAATAGAGTACATAATTTAATTTAGGGTCAGTTCAAGTAAGAGCAGATAATAATATGGGGATAGTTACATCAGGGTTAGATATGAGTGCTAAGTGCAGTGAACACAGGCGTCATTATAGTTAACAGAATTAACAGTAAGGCAAATGAAAGTGCAGGATTTAAATACAGATATAATAAGAAGCAGCAGTAAGGAGCAGCAAGGTGGGGGCAGATAAGTACACATTAAAGTGTATTTAAGGCAGTCCAGAATTGTCCAGAAGAGGCGTGTCTGAAGAGGCGTGTCTGAAGAGGTGTGTCTTGAGGAGGCGTGTCTTGAAGAGGCGTGTCTGAAGAGGCGTGGTCAGGGACTGGGCTTTCCTGACATCCGTGGAGAGATTGCTTCACATCTGAGGGGCAAAGGTGGAGAAGGAGTGTAGGGCTCTGGAGGCTGGGGAGGGGAGAGGAGGCACAGCCAGTTCCAGTGAAGGAGGAGTGGAGAAATCGGGATTGGGATTATCACAACGGTGGCTCGTTGACAGAGTTAGGGTTCAATTTCAAATTGCATTAGAATTGGTCATTTCAAGTTACATATAAAATTGTATGAGGAACTTGGATTCTCCAACTTTTTTTTTTTTTTTATCAACTAAATAATTAAAAATAAATTTCCATACACACACATACATATAGAAAAATCATTCATGTTACCTCCATGTTAAAATGCAGCTGTCTCCTTTATGTGCAGACTGATATAATGGAGAAAAAAAAATAGTGAAATGATTTGTACCAAATTAAAGGGGACATAATAGCAATTATTAAGGGGATGATGACAATGACACAGTAGTATTAAAGTCACTAATAGCCATTATGTTTGCTTTTACCACAGTCTAAAAACATATGAGAATGAGTGCCATCTCTAAATTGTCTCAATTGTTGCCCTGCAAAGGACTGGCGTCCTGTTGCGGGTGTAGTCTCCTTGCGCCCTCTAGTGGCTATGGATAATGTATGAATGTTTATTTGCTTTTTATTTGAGCCTACTGTTTTAAATGACTATTTTCAAGGTGTATTTTGATTTTAGTAACTGTATTTGCATACTGAAATGGAAAATAGTATTACACAGTCACATCAACTATTCTAAAGATTTTTGTACAATTTCTAATAATTAATTTCCTGATCAATTTAGTTGAACTGCTAAAAAAAGAATTATCCAAAATTAAAAACAACAGCCCTAGATAAAAGCAAACATGGGTATTATCAGAGGGAAATTCTACTGCTCATCTTTATCTTTTTTAGTTCTCCTGACAAGAAATTGAAGTCTCAGTTTCATATCATGTATGTCTCTATCATGCCTGAAATGTTTCTCCTAAAAGCGCTATTGGAGAAATAAAATGAGCAACAAATGAGACACATGCAATGAGACCCATGAGAAATACAACTGAGTGACTGGTTTGAGGTAACCAATAGTTTACTAATGTGCATTGAATACCAAATCATTCAAGTGACAAATAATACTTTCCATTTCCTCAAGAGTTAAGAAAGTTATTACTTTTCCTGTAGCGTGTTTTGAGATTCTTTGGTTAAGGCACTCAGAAGTTTGAGTTTGTTATTCAAAATCCCAGCTTATTCTCTTTTGAATGCTTTACCCAAGAAATTAATTGCTTGGACAATTTATGCTTTTACTGCACAAATGTCTACACTAATAGTATTTGTGAAAACAACAGAAACATTTCAACTACACCGCATAATCTTTTATTTATATACATGACAAAATGTTCTTTCTTGCTCAAAAAATCTGTGTTCACCATCTTTCAATATAAACCAACATTAAACAAATATATACATTTATTTTGTTCCTTTGAAAAAAAATAAAAAAATATGTGATGTTGCCATGCTTCAAACTTCACAAATGCCTTCAAACCTTGAGCAACAAATCCTGAGCATTCATCAGTCTGTAATAAGGGCATTTTTGTGCCACTGGGCCTTTAAATCTGTCTAAGTCTCTCTGCAGTATTGATCCTCCTGCATAAACTATACAAAATAATGAATATGCACTGTAATAAATGTATAAATCATTCTAATATTCAATTTCAAGAAAAACAGCAAACATTAGGTTATTACCGTAACCCTGATTTCCTGAAAAGAATGACAACCATTACCAAATGGGAAGAGCCTCTCTGACCATCAATCTCTGAGGAAATATTCAAATACAACTTCAGGGAGATCATTTAAATTAATAATTGGGTTAACATAAACAAATCCCTTTTCATTGGTTAATATACAGTATTATGGCATGTTTGAAATTATTTTGATTGGTTCTTTTAACTAAGAAAAATGCATTTTGACACCGTATTGTTTTAAAAGTTTAAGCAACTTCTTTTTTTCTTTGTAAAACATCTTAAGAACATAAGAACATAAGAACATAAGAAAGTTTACAAACGAGAGGAGGCCATTCGGCCCATCTTGCTCGTTTGGTTGTTAGTAGCTTATTGATCCCAAAATCTCATCAAGCAGCTTCTTGAAGGATCCCAGGGTGTCAGCTTCAACAACATTACTGGGGAGTTGATTCCAGACCCTCACAATTCTCTGTGTAAAAAAGTGTCTCCTATTTTCTGTTCTGAATGCCCCTTTTTCTAAACTCCATTTGTGACCCCTGGTCCTTGTTTCTTTTTTCAGGCTGAAAAAGTCCCTTGGGTCGACACTGTCAATACCTTTTAGAATTTTGAATGCTTGAATTAGGTCGCCACGTAGTCTTCTTTGTTCAAGACTGAACAGATTCAATTCTTTTAGCCTGTCTGCATATGACATGCCTTTTAAGCCCGGAATAATTCTGGTCGCTCTTCTTTGCACTCTTTCTAGAGCAGCAATATCTTTTTTATAGCGAGGTGACCAGAACTGAACACAATATTCAAGATGAGGTCTTACAAGTGCATTGTACAGTTTTAACATTACTTCCCTTGATTTAAATTCAACACTTTTCACAATGTATCCGAGTATCTTGTTAGCCTTTTTTATAGCTTCCCCACATTGCCTAGATGAAGACATTTCTGAGTCAACAAAAACTCCTAGGTCTTTTTCATAGATTCCTTCTCCAATTTCAATATCTCCCATATGATATTTATAATGTACATTTTTATTTCCTGCGTGCAGTACCTTACACTTTTCTCTATTAAATGTCATTTGCCATGTATCTGCCCAGTTCTGAATCTTGTCTAGATCATTTTGAATGACCTTTGCTGCTGCAACAGTGTTTGCCACTCCTCCTACTTTTGTGTCGTCTGCAAATTTAACAAGTTTGCTTACTATACCAGAATCTAAATCATTAATGTAGATTAGGAATAGCAGAGGACCTAATACTGATCCCTGTGGTACACCGCTGGTTACCACACTCCATTCTGAGGTTTTTCCTCTAATCAGTACTTTCTGTTTTCTACATGTTAACCACTCCCTAATCCATGTACATGTGTTTCCTTGAATCCCAACTGCGTTCAGTTTGAGAATTAATCTTTTGTGCGGGACTTTGTCAAAAGCTTTCTGGAAATCTAAATAAACCATGTCATATGCTTTGCAATTATCCAATATCGATGTTGCATCCTCAAAAAAATCAAGCAAGTTAGTTAGGCACGATCTCCCTTTCCTAAAACCATGTTGACTGTCTCCCAGTACCCTGTTACCATATAGGTAATTTTCCATTTTGGCTCTTATTATAGTTTCCATAAGTTTGCATATAATAGAAGTCAGGCTTACTGGTCTGTAGTTACCTGGTTCAGTTTTGTTTCCCTTTTTGTGGATCGGTATTACGTTTGCAATTTTCCAGTCTGTCGGTACCACCCCTGTGTCAAGAGACTGCTGCATGATCTTGGTTAGCGGTTTGTAAATTACTTCTTTCATTTCTTTGAGTACTACTGGGAGGATCTCATCCGGCCCAGGGGATTTGTTTATTTTAAGAGCTCCTAGTCCCTTTAACACTTCTGCCTCAGTTATGCTAAAGTTATTTAAAACTGGATAGGAACTGGATGACATGTGGGGCATGTTGTCAGTATCTTCCTTTGTAAAAACTTGTGAAAAGTAATCATTTAACATATTTGCTATTTTTTTTTTTTTCTTCCTCTACGATTTTGCCATTTGTATCTCTTAAACATTTAATCTCCTCTTTGAATGTTCTCTTGCTGTTGTAATATTGGAAAAACATTTTGGAATTGGTTTTAGCTCCCTTAGCAATGTTCATTTCTATTTCTCTCTTGGCCTTTCTAACTTCCTTTTTGACTTGCATTTGCAGTTCTGTGTACTCTTTCTGTGTACTTTCTTTTTGGTCCTTTTTTAATGCTCTGTAAAGTGCCTTTTTTCGCTGAATATTTTTTTTAATTGATCTATTAAACCATTTTGGCAATTTAGTTTTACATTTAGATTTGTCTACTTTAGGGATATAATTGTTTTGCGCCTCTAGTACTACGTTTTTGAAGAACAACCATCCTTCTTCTGTGGGTGTTTTCTCTATTTTACTCCAATCTACTTCTGTTAGTCTCTGTTTCATGCCTTCATAGTTTGCTTTTCTAAAATTGTAAACCTTAGCTTTAGTCTTTACTTTTGAGGATTTAAAAAACACTTCAAATGAGACCATGTTGTGGTCTGAGTTTGCCAGTGGTTCTCTGACCTCTGTTTTAGTTATTCTATCTTCGTTATTTGAAAAGACTAAATCAAGGCATGCCTCCCCTCTAGTGGGTGCCTTCACAAATTGTGTTAGGAAGCAGTCATTTGTCATTTCCACCATTTCTATTTCATCCTTCGCGCTACCCACCGGGTTTTCCCATTTTATTTGGGGGAAGTTGAAATCCCCCATTAGTATGGCTTCTCCTTTGCTACACACATTTCTAATGTCATTGTATAACAGATTATTGTGCTCACCGTCTGAATCTGGCGGTCTATAGCATGCTCCTATTATTATGCCTTTTGAATTTTTGTCCGTTATTCTGACCCATATTGATTCGGTTTTATTTTCTTTGTCCAGGTTTAACACCTGGGCTTCAAGACTGTTTCTTATGTATAGCGCTACCCCTCCTCCTCTTCTGTCCTGCCTGTCTTTCCTATACAGTGTATACCCACAAATATTATATTCGTCCCCATCACTCTCAGACAACCACGTTTCTGTAACACCTATCACATCATAGTTACCTGTTAGTGCAGTAGCTTCAAGTTCTAGAATTTTGTTTCTGATACTTCTAGCATTTAGATAAATACATTTAATGGTTGTCTTACCTGAGTTGTTGTTCTTGTTTTGATGCGGTCTCCCTTCTGTTTTTTTGTTGATTTGTCCCCCCTTCCTTTCTAGTTTAAATGCTTCTGAACCTGCTCGAGGATCTTTTCTCCGAGTAGACTAGTTCCCTTGTTATTTAAATGCAGTCCATCCCGTCTATACAGATAGTCCTCGTTGTAGAAAGTGGTCCAATGATCAAGATAGGTGAAGCCTTCCCGTGTGCACCACGTCTTCAACCATTGGTTTTGATTTATTATTTCCAGCTGTCCATATGGTCCTTTGCAAGGTGCGGGTAGTATACCAGAAAATACCACAGTTTTGGTTTTCTCTTTTAATTTCCTTCCTAGCTCTCTGAATTTGTTTTGCAGGGATTTTGGTCTGTCTCTTCCAATGTTGTTTGTACCGATGTGGACGACTACTACCGGGTCGTCTCCTGTTCGTTCTAGGAGCCTGTCCACGTTTTCAGTGATGTGCTTGACCGAGGCTCCCGGAAGGCAGCACACTGTTGTAGTAAGGGGGTCCAAACTGCGAACTGAACTTGCTGTGTTTCTCAATATGGAGTCCCCAACAATCATGACCTCCCTTCTTTTTACTGTCTTGTCACCACTGTCAATAGGGTCCTGGATGTTGTTCCTTTCATTCTCTTGTTGTTGGTTCTGCTCATCACAATTCTGAAGTGACTCAAATCTGTTGGTTGTTTTGATTTCTGGTGGTGTTTGACGAAGTTTCTTTTTTTCCCTGCTTCTGCCTACCTGAACCCAGCTGTTCTGACCTTCTATCTCCCTGGTGGCTTTCAGTCTGTTAGGGGTGATGCAGACTTCCATGAATTGTGGGTGTGCCAGTTCCTCAAGATCCTGTTGCTGTCTCACTTCTTCCAGCTCCATTTCTAGCATGCTTACTAGTTTATGCAAATCCTGGATCGCGCGGCACTTTACGCACACTTGGTTTAGCTCCGCTGGGTTTTCTCGGATTTCCCACATCAAGCAGGTGTCACAGATTACTGGCTTGAAAACCATGTTGAGGTTTTTTTTTTTTTTTTTTTGAAGTTTAGTTTCTTCTGCAGCCGTCAACCTGCTTTCAACCTGCTTCGAAACTGCTCTGTACTTTTCCACGCTGTACTTCTCCCACTCGCTGTCGCTTCCACTCGCTGTCGCTGGGAAGACTGCCTCGTTTAACTGCGTTGTTCTGCTGTGCTGTCGGCTCCTCCCCTCGCCCGTGTCTCAAAACGGCGCTGAATTTGAATCAGCTGCTCCGAGTTTCAGCTTGTTTGTTATCACAAAAACACACGCGGCTGCTGCTGTGTTTCCCCAATGTCCTCTGTTTTCTGATTAAAGCAATTCAAGATGCAATTTCTCCTTTCTGCTTCGAAACTGCTCTGTACTTTTCCACGCTGTACTTCTCCCACTCGCTGTCGCTTCCACTCCACTTCCAATCGGTTCTCTCATTTCTTGACAAAGAACAATACATAATCTAAACATTTAGTATTCTACAGTCAAAGGTATTCACTTTTCTGCATAAACTATGCAAAATAAAGTGAAGTTTTGTTAATTAATTTATATATATATATATATATATATATATATATATATATATATATATTATATACACACACACACACACACACACACACACACACACACACACACAACACCTTGCGAAAGTATTCAGACCCCTGACCAATTCTCTCATATTACTGAATTACAAATGGTACATTGAAATTTCGTTCTGTTTGATATTTTATTTTAAAACACTTAAACTCAAAATCAATTATTGTAAGGTGACATTGGTTTTATGTTGGGAAATATTTTTAAGAAAAATAAAAAACTGAAATATCTTGCTTGCATAAGTATTCAACCCCCACACATTAATATTTGGTAGAGCCACCTTTCGCTGCAATAACAGCTTTAAGTCTTTTGGGGTAAGTATGTACCAGCTTTGCACACAGTGTCGGAGTGATTTTGGCCCATTCTTCTTGGCAGATTTGCTCCAGGTTGTTCAGGTTGGTTGGAGGAGGCTTGTGGACCGCAATTTTCAAATAGTGCCACAGATTCTCAATGGGATTGAGATCAGGACTTTGACTGGGCCACTGTAGGACATTCACGTTTTAGTTCTTGAGCCACTCCAATGTTGCTTTGGCCTTGTGCTTGGAATCATTGTCCTGCTCAAAGGTGAATTTCCTCCCAAGCTTCAGTTGTTTAGTGGACTGAAGCAGATTCTTTTGCAGTATTTTCCTGTATTTTGCTCCATTCATTCTTCCTTCAATTATAACAAGTCCCTGCTGATGAGAAGCATCCCCACAGCACGATGCTGCCACCACCATACTTCACTGTGGGGATGGTGTGTCTTGAGGCATGGGCAGTGTTAGGTTTGCACCACACACAGCGCTTTGAGTTTTGGCCAAAGCTCTATCTTTGTCTCATCTGACCACAAAACCTTTCCCACATTGCAGTTGGGTCACTCTCATGCTTTCTGGCAAACTCCAGACGTGCTTTCAGATGGTACTTCTTGAGTAACGGCTTCTTTCTTGCCACACTCCCATACAGACCAGTGTTATGTAGAGCTCTTGATATGGTTTGAGGCGACCTCCATGGCCTTGTGGGACCTCTCAAGGCTTACGTCAATGGTCGCCCCAAAAGTCTGCCCCAGTGTAATGGGGGTGTCCAGTAGTGCCACCTTCTCAGTCTCCATTCAGCACCACCAGCAACCTCCCTGATGTCTGACCTAACTACCCCATTAGGTTAGCCACCGCCTGGAGCTCCCCTTTGTCTGTCTCCATGGCTCTGTCCTGCAGCCTCTCCGCCAGCTGGCTCTGGTACAGCACCAGTATGGCCATGGCGTTTGCTGCTCGCATGGACAGCGCTGCCGACGCGTATGCCTTTTTTAGTATTGCCGCCATTGTTCTGCAGGGCTTTGACGGGCATGTTGGGTCCTTGTCCCCCTTGGTAAAGGTCGAACCTTGTACCAGCGCCATGACCATGTCCCCGATGGTGGGGAATGTGTCTAGGTCTGCTTCTTGAGCTCCTGCGGTGTGCAGCAGAGACTCCGCTATTCTGGAGGCTGAGGGCGCAGACGCTGGGTTGCCCCAGGAGGAGCGCACCAAATCCAGGAAGTCCAGGAAGGATGTCTCTTACAGCACCACAACACGGTGTATCAGCTACACAAAGCCTCGTGTAGTGAGAGTAACGGCCGCTTGCTAATCCCTAAAGTGGGGTTGAAACCAGCTCTAGCCAGAAAACTGACGTGGGACTATAGCCAGAGCAGTGTTACTAATGCTCGAAAGCGTGATACCATGGTTTTATAATTTATTTGGAGCACCAAATAAACCAGCCAAATTCGGACGCAAACGCAGAAGCAGTTTACAACCTGTCTCAGAGATAGGAGAGAGAAAATGGCGATGTGCTACTGTGAGGACGTCCCTTTTCAGCAGGAGGTGGGCGGGACTTCCCCCGCACAACAGGGCCCTGATAGAGCAGCTTTTGTATATTTGCTTGGAGATTGATGGTCAGAGAGGCTCTTCCCCTTCGGTAATGGTAGTCATTCGAATTGAAAGGGAACTACCTGTGCTCAAACTGGGCAGAATAGTTGCATAATTTGCATATGTATTTGGACAAATGAAAACAGACCATCTTGCAGTGTTTCCAAGGTTTGGTCTCATTTACGCTCAGCTGGTCAAAACGATGACTTTTAAAGTTGCACCATCGAAACCATCCTCTGCTAGTATTTTGTTTAATTTCTCCTGTTGGCCAATTTGTTTCTTCTAAAATATTAACTCAAGGCAAGCCATTGTATTATTTTCACTACATTCGTGAATACTAGTGTAACAGGCTTTAACACCTATCACTTAATTTAAAATGTATTGAAATGTAGCCACTACGCCACTCCCAATTATAACAGGGAGAAAAAGAGAATCCTGATTAAGGTTCGTTTAATTGAGCAAGGACTTATGCCGATACTAGCATTACTCCCAAACACATGACCAGAAAACAATTAAAAGTTTACAAAGTTTATTAATACAAAAGCCAATTCAATATAACAGTGATTGATTCCAATTAACAATTTAGAGATGGCAGCAATAATTTAGATATAATTTCTATGTAGTAGCAATGGTGTCAATATAACGAAAATGGTTTCAATATAACAGCTGCAATGACAATGCAACAGCGGTAATTTACATGCAGCTGTGATCGTCAAAAGTCCCATCCCTTAGTAACAGTGTGAACACCACAATACTTCAAAGAAAAATAAATATCAAATGTGCAGTTTAACACAAATCAAACATCTAGGTGAAAGAAATAAAACAACACAACAATTCTCAAATATAAACTTCTCACAACAGAAAAATATCACAAATATCAAGTGCACTTCTACTGAAAATACTCGACTACTAACAAGCGACTCGCACTTTAAACTGACCAGACTATCCTGCTACATGTATTTATAGAAGGCTAATTGCACAATAGGAATACAATCATGGTAAAATTACAAGTTTTAAAATAAACACTTCACTGTTGTTGCAACAACCTTAAAACTATTACCTGTACATAAAAAGCACTCATACAGCACACAATTCCCTATCACAGAGTGTGGAGGGTAAGCGATTAGTAATGATTTAAGTTTAGTTCTTATCTATACAGAATACTTCACTGCAGATCTCTGAAGTTACAAAACAGCGCAACCGGCAGAGCAGAGAGCGCGTCTCAATGCAATGACACAGAAGCCGGGTTTAAAGCGCTCTCAACAAGGCAGCCGCACGTCCCCCGCTACCTTCACACTCCGTTCATAAAACATGAGCACTGGGGACCCTGTCTTAATACTGTACTACATTATCAATATAGCTCAATTATTAACTGTAGATAATACTTAGAATACCAGATCCATATTTAGCATTACAAAGCAACACATGGGATTTCTTTAACAGTCGTTCGTTATTTTGTGTATCAGCCGCCACACAAAGCCGAGCGCAGCGGCTGTAATGATGCAGGTCTATCCTGTGAACCATCTTGAAAACACGAAGCCTCTAATCAGCTCGTTTGTAAAAGTTAGTAAAGAATTGCGCTCTATAATATAACGAAGCTAAATCTGAACTCCCAGCCTGTGCAGCGAGAGAGGGAGAGAGGGCGGGGCAGAGAAGAGGGGGAGACGCTGCTAGGCAACCGGCTCCTGAACGTTCCACTCAGCTGAGCAGAGACCGTTAGGATTTAAAAATGCGAAAGTTCCGAGCGGCGCGAGGCGCTGTGGTGACTTCAAGAAGATAAAATGAAAGCCTCGATTAAAGTTTAATCAAATAAATACATTAATAACCATATGAAACAAAAATACGTTTTGGTAACTCATACCATATTACAAAATGCATCGAAATTCATTTATTTATGTATTTAGTTATGTATTTAAAGTGTAACTGGCGCTTTCATTGTCCCCTCTTGCTGGTGCCACGGCTTGTCTCTGTATCTATTCTCTGATATTTGAGGGTTTGTTTATTACACACTGGCAGCTCAGCTCAATCTTATTGATGTTATTTTGTGAAACAATAAATCGTTCCTGACGCGCTCTAAAGTATAGGAGCCGTGCGGGTGATTTGATAGGTTGTCATGGCAGCGCCGCTCATCACGGGAGTGGTTATCCGGGACAAACGCTTCCTTCGCCGGGTAAATACAGTGACAACAAAACAACGAGACATATAAACACAATGAATAAATAAACAGCATTGACACTCATGGGCTTCCATGCGGGGAAATTTACACGGGAAGTGGCGACGCGTGTGCGCGTTTGGGAGAATTACTCGTGTAAATCAGGTTTGTGGCCGAAAAAAACGGCCAAAGAGAGGGATAGGGTAAATCTCATTTACTCGTGTGAATGACGAAACACACGGGAAAATCCACACCCAGTTCCGCATGGAAACCCGCATTTCACTAAATGTTAATGAGCGTGTTTATTCTTAACTATAAACACTGCAAGGGAGCAGGTCAGCTGTTACTGTGGATTACAAGATGGCAGAAAGTAGTGGCTGATGGGTGATTTTATGGTTAGCAGTGGTGCAGTTCACCTTAATGATAATGCGGGTGGCTTTTTTTTATTATTGTGTTTTGCTGTGTCTGGTCTGTCATGTTGTAGATCTCTTGTGGGTTTACAGTTCTGTATAAAACCGCTTACCATGAACTGCGTTATGCCCGTGTTATAGTATTAATGCAGCTGTTTGAGAATACCCTTGCTGCTTAAATGTCTAACTAAATTAATTCCCGTCCTTTTTTGTTCCCAGCTATGTCCAAAGTCAACACGTGTCTGCCCTCCACGTTATGAGATGCACAGGACACAGTGACAATCACAGCTTGTTCTACAGCTTGTTTCTACCAATCCCATTTCTTAATTGCACAAACTTCTTTCAAAGAGGAATGCATTTCATTGTCACTTCATTAAGAACTTACAACTAAAATCTAATATGTGAGTGTCAATAAGATATTTTTAATATCTGAGCCATCCTAGCCTTCGCAGCCTCCTGACTAGATCTGCGCAAGCCTGCTGCCCGAAATCAGCACTGTGCAAATGGAGAGCAAAAATATAGGGAAGAAAAAAGACATTTACTGAACGCTGTGGCACAACCATATTAATCACAAGTTAATAGTCAAATAAAATGCCAAACTAAAGCACTCTGTGTAATAAGTGTTTAGTGTATCCTGCACCATTAAAGGTCATTTAATGTGAGAGCAGTATTATAAAACACACCCATACACAAAGTGCACAATTCTACAAACAAACTGTATTATACAAGTACATTGTGTCCAAATATGCAAATACATGCCTACACACACGCAGAATCCCGCCCGCACACCCCCCCCCACGCATGTATACACACACACACACACACACACACACACACACACACACACACACACACACAGTGCACTTCATTTATCAGAGCCACATACAGTGATGAAAACCACTGGGACCAAATCATTCCTATACCAACCAATGTAAAACAATCTGCTTGTAAGAATCAAGCAATCCGAATCATCATTCCAGGGCAAACTGACTGCATGTAATACGATACTTGATCAAGTGCAATGACGTGTGCAGCCTGTTTTTGAGTTTGATCACATCTCTCGTGATGAGGTGCGTACGCAGCGTGGATAGTGCAGTGATGCAGGAAACACTGCATTGTTTGTAATCAGACGTGACTGCGCCACTGCATTGTGCAGTATGGGGGTTTTGTTTTGTGTTTGTGAGAATGTGTTTCAATAAAGTGAATACACAGTCATTGAATCCATACTGAGTACAGCAGTGTTACTGTGTGATATGCATGTAGAAGGAGGGGGGGGGGGGTTTGCATCTCGGCTTAATGAAAAACTGTGAGATTTGCAACAGCATCCACTTTTAACAATCAACCGCTTATAAGAATCAAATGATCCGGGACGGGTGTGATTGTTATAAATTGTTATTATTGTTACTGTAATCATATACACTGAGTGTACAAAACATTAGGAACACCTGCTCTTTCCATGAAATAGACTGACAAGGTGAATCCAGGTGAAAGCTATGATCCCTTATTGATGTAACCTGTTAAATCCACTTCAATCAGTGTAGATGAAGGGGAGACAGGTTAAAGAAAGATTTTTAAGCCTTGACACAATTGAGACATGGAGTGTGTATGTGTGCCATTTAGAGGGTAAATGGGCAAGACAATAGATTTAAGAGCCTTTGAACGGGGTATGGTAGTAGGTGCCAGGCACGCCGGTTTGAGTGTGTCAAGAACTGCAATGCTGCTGGGTTTTTCATGCTCATCAGTTCCCGTGTGTATCAAGGATGGTCCACCACCCAAAGGACATCCAGCGAACGGCAGGCCAGTGGTCAAAAACAGCTCATTGATGAAAGAGGCCAAAGGAGACTGACATGAATTGTGCAGAGCAACAGACGGGTTACAGTTAGTCAACTGACAGTCCAGTACAACATTGGTGTCGAAAGACCCATAAAAGAATGCACAACTCGTCGTACCTTGACACGAATGGGGTATGGCAGCCGACGACCTAACAGAGTTCCACTTCTTTCAGCAAAACACAAGAAACTGCGGTTGCAGTGGGCTAAGGAACGAAAACATTGGACGCTGGAGGATTGGAAAAACATTGCCTGGTCTGATGAATCCCAGTTCCTGCTGTTTCATGCTGATGGGATAGGGTATGGAGAAAACCACAGGAGTACATGCATCCATCATGCCGTGTGTCAACATTGCAGACTGGTGGTGGTGGTGTGATCGGGTGGGGTGTGTTTTCATGGCACACATTGGGCCCCTTGATAAAAGTGGAGCAACGTTTGAATATCACAGGATATCTGAACATCATTGCCAATCAGGTGCATCCCTTCATGGCAGCAGTGTATCCGTCTGCTAATGGATTTTTTCAGCAGGATAATGCCCCATGCCACAAGGCTAGGACTGTCCAGGAATGGTTCCACGAACATGACAGTGAATTCAGCTTACTGCAGTGGCCTGCCCAGTCACCAGATCTCAATCCAATTAAGCATCTGTAGGATGAGATGGAACGAGCTATTTGGAGTAGAGCTCCACTACCAGCCAACTTGACACAACTGTGGGAAGCATTGGAGTCAACATAAGAAAGTTTACAAATGAGAGGAAGCCATTCGGCCCATCTTGCACATTTGGTTGTTAGTAGCTTATTGATCCCAAAATCTCATCAAGCAGCTTCTTGAAGGATCCCAGGGTGTCAGCTTCAACAACATTACTGGGGAGTTGATTCCAGACCCTCACAATTCTCTGTGTAAAAAAGCACCTCCTATTTTCTGTTCTGAATGCCCCTTTGTCTAATCTCCATTTGTGACCCCTGGTCCTTGTTTCTTTTTTCAGGCTGAAAAAGTCCCTTGGGTCGACACTGTCAATACCTTTTAGAATTTTGAATGCTTGAATTAGGTCGCCACGTAGTCTTCTTTGTTCAAGACTGAACAAATTCAATTATTTTAGCCTGTCTGCATATGACATGCCTTTTAAGCCCGGAATAATTCTGGTCGCTCTACTTTGAACTCTTTCTAGGGCAGCAATATCTTTTTTATAGCGAGGTGACCAGAACTGCACACAATATTCAAGATGAGGTCTTACTAGTGCATTGTACAGTTCTAACATTACTTCCCTTGATTTAAATTCGACACTTTTCACAATGTATCCAAGCATCTTGTTAGCCTTTTTTATAGCTTCCCCACATTGTCTAGATGAAGACATTTCTGAGTCAACAAAAACTCCTAGGTCTTTTTCATAGATTCCTTCTCCGATTTCAGTATCTCCCATATGATAGTTATAATGTACATTTTTATTTCCTGCGTACAGTACCTTACACTTTTCTCTATTAAATGTCATTTGCCATGTGTCTGCCCAGTTTTGAATCTTGTCTAGATCATTTTGAATGACCTTTGCTGCTGCAACAGTGTTTGCCACTCCTCCTATTTTTGTGTCGTCTGCAAATTTAACAAGTTTGCTTACTATACCAGAATCTAAATCATTAATGCAGATTAAGAATAGAAGAGGACCTAATACTGATCCCTGTGGTACACTACTGTTTACCACACTCCATTCTGAGATTTTTCCTCTAATCAGTACTTTCTATTTTCTGCATGTTAACCACTCCCTAATCCATGTATATGCGTTTCCTCGAATCCCAACTGAGTTCAGTTTGAGAATTAATCTTTTGTGCGGGATTTTGTCAAAAGCATTCTGGAAATCTAAATAAACCATGTCATATGCTTTGCAATTATTCATTATCGATGTTGCATCCTCAAAAAAATCAAGCAAGTTAGTTAGACACGATCTTCCTTTCCTAAACCGTGTTGACTGTCTCCCAGGACCCTGTTACCATATAGGTAATTTTCCATTTTGGATCTTATTATAGTTTCCATAAGTTTGCATATAATAGAAGTCAGGCTTACTGGTCTGTAGTTACCTGGTTCAGTTTTGTTTCCCTTTTTGTGGATCGGTATTACGTTTGCAATTTTCCAGTCTGTCGGTACCACCCCTGTGTCAAGAGACTGCTGCATGATCTTGGTTAGCGGTTTGTAAATAACTTCTTTCATTTCTTTGAGTACTATTGGGAGGATCTCATCCGGCCCAGGGGATTTGTTTATTTTAAGAGCTCCTAGTCCCTTTAACACTTCTGCCTCAGTTATGCTAAAGTTATTTAAAACTGGATAGGAACTGGATGACATGTGGTGCATGTTGTCAGTATCTTCCATTGTAAAAACTTGTGAAAAGTAATCATTTAATATATTTGCTATTTTTTTTTCTTCATCTACGATTTTGCCATTTGTATCTCTTAAACATTTAATCTCCTCTTTGAATGTTCGCTTGCTGTTGTAATATTGGAAAAACATTTTGGAATTGGTTTTAGCCCCCTTAGCAATGTTCATTTCTATTTATCTCTTGGCCTTTCTAACTTCCTTTTTGACTTGCATTTGCAGTTCCGTGTACTCTTTCTGTGTACTTTCTTTTTGGTCCTTTTTTAATGCTCTGTAAAGTGCCTTTTTTCGCTGAATATTTTTTTCAATTGATCTATTAAACCATTTTGGCCATTTAGTTTTACATTTAGATTTGTTTACTTTAGGGATGTAATTGTTTTGCGCCTCTAGTACTACATTTTTGAAGGCTAAAAGAATTGAATCTGTTCAGTCTGGAACAAAGAAGACTACGTGGCGACCTAATTCAAGCATTCAAAATTCTAAAAGGTATTGACAGTGTCGACCCAAGGGACTTTTTCAGCCTGAAAAAAGAAACAAGGACCAGGGGGCACAAATGGAGATTAGACAAAGGGACATTCAGAAAAGAAAATAGGAGGCACTTTTTTACACAGAGAATTGTGAGGGTCTGGAATCAACTCCCGAGTAATGTTGTTGAAGCTGACACCCTGGGATCCTTCAAGAAGCTGCTTGATGAGATTCTGGGATCAATAAGCTACTAACAACCTAACGAGCAAGATGGGCCAATGGCCTCCTCTCGTTTGTAAACTTTCTTATGTTCTTATTCTTATGCTCCTATTATTATGCCCTTTGAATTTTTTTCCATTATTCTGACCCATATTAATTCAGCTTTATTTTCTTTGTCCAGGCTTAACCCCTGGGCTTCAAAACTGTTTCTTATGTATAGCTCTACCCCTTCTCCTCTTCTGTCCTGCCTGTCTTTCCTATACAGTGTATGCCCACAAATATTATATTCGTCCCCATCACTCTCAGACAACCAAGTTTCAGTAACACCTATCACATCATAGTTACTTGCTAGTGCAGTAGCTTCAAGTTGTAGATTTTGTTTCTGATACTTCTAGCATTTAGATAAATACATTTAATGGTTGTCTTACCTGAGTTGTTGTCCTTGTTTTGATGCGGTCTCCCTTCTGTTTTTCTGTTGATTTCTCCCCCCTTCCTTTCTAGTTTAAATGCTTCTGAACCTGCTCGAGGATCTTTTCTCCAAGTAGACTGGTTCCCTTGTTATTTAAGTGCAGTCCGTCCCGTCTATACAGATAGTCCTCGTTGTAGAATGTGGTCCAATGATCAAGATAGGTGAAGCCTTCCCGTGTGCACCACATCTTCAGCCATGCATTTTGATTAATTATTTCCAGCTGTCCATATGGTCCTTTGCAAGGTGCCGGTAGTATACCAGAAAATACCACAGCTTTGGTTTTCTCTTTTAATTTCCTTCCTAGCTCTCTGAATTTGTTTTGCAGGGATTTTGGTCTGTCTCTTCCAATGTTGTTTGTACTGATGTGGACGACTACTACCGGGTCGTCTCCTGTTCGTTCTAGGAGCCTGTCCATGTTCTCAGTGTTGTGCTTGACCGAGGCTCCCAGAAGGCAGCACACTGTTGTAGTCAGGGGGTCCAAATTGTGAATTGAACTTGCTGTGTTTCTCAATATGGAGTCCCCAACAATCATGACCTCCCTTCTTTTTGCTGTCTGGTCACCACTGTCAATGGGGTCCTGGATGTTGTTTCTTTCATTCTCTTGTTGTTTGTTCTGCTCATCACAATTCTGAAGTGACTCAAATTTGTTGGTTGTTTTGATTTCTGGTGGTTGTGTTTGATGAAGTTTCTTTTTTTCCCCGCTTCTGCCTACCTGAACCCAGCTGTTCTGACCTTCTATCTCCCTGGTGGCTTTCAGTCTGTTATGGGTGATGCAGACTTCCATGAATTGTGGGTGTGCCAGTTCCTCAAGATCCTGTTGATGTCTCACTTCTTCCAGCTCCATTTCTAGCATACTTACTAGTTTATGCAAGTCCTGGATCGCATGGCACTTTTCGCACACTTGGTTTAGCTCCGCTGGGTTTTCTCGGATTTCCCACATCAAGCAGGTGTCACAGATTACTGGCTTGAAGACCATGTTGAGGGTTTTTTTTTTTTGAAGTTTAGTTTCTTCTGCAGCCGTCAACCTGCTTTCAAACTGCTTCTAAACTGCTCTGTACTTTTCCACACCTGTACTTCTCCCACTCGCTGTCGCTTCCACTCGCTGTCGCTGGGAAGACTGCCTCGTTTAACTGCGTTGTTCTGCTGTGCTGTTGGCTCCTCCCCTCGCCCGTGTCTCAAAACGGCGCTGAATTTGAATCAGCTGCTCCGAGTTTCAGCTTGTTTGTTATCAGAAAAACACACGTGGCTGTTTGACTTTGAGCTGCTGCTGTGTTTCCCCAGTGTCCTCTGTTTTCTGATTAAAGCCATTAAAGATGCAATTTCTCCTTACTGCTTCTAAACTGCTCTGTACTTTTCCACGCCTGTACTTCTCCCACTCGCTGTCGCTTCCACTCATTGTCACTGGGAAGACTGCCTCGTTTAAATGCTATAGACCGCCAGATTCAGATGGTGAGCAAAATAATCTGTTATACAATGACATTAGAAATGCATGTAGCAAAGGAGACCCCATACTAATGGGGGATTTCAACTTCCCCCAAATAAAATGGGAAAACCCGGTTGGTAGCACGAAGGATGAAATAGAAATGGTGGAAATGACAAATGACTGCTTCCTAACACAAGTTGTCAAGGCACCGACTAGAGGGGAGGCATGCCTTGATTTAGTCTTTTCAAATAACGAAGACAGAATAACTAAAACAGAGGTCAGAGAACCACTGGCAAACTCAGACCACAACATGGTCTCATTTGAAGTGTTTTTTAAAACACCAAAAGTAAAGACTAAAGCTAAGTTTTACAATTTTAGAAAAGCAAACTATGAAGGTATGAAACAGAGACTAACAGAAGTAGATTGGAGTGAAATAGAGAAAACACCCACAGAAAAAGAATGGTTGTTCTTCAAAAATGTAGTACTAGAGTCGCAAAACAATTACATCCCTAAAGTAGGCAAATCTAAATGTAAAACTAAATGGCCAAAATGGTTTAATAGATCAATTAAAAAAAAATATTTAGTGAAAAAAGGCACTTTACAGAGCATTAAAAAAGGACCAAAAAGAAAGTACACAGAAAGAGTACACGGAACTGCAAATGCAAGTCAAAAAGGAAGTTAGAAAGGCCAAGAGATAAATAGAAATGAACATTGCTAAGGGGGCTAAAACCAATTCCAAAATGTTTTTCCAATATTACAACAGCAAGAGAACATTAAAAGAGGAGGTTAAATTTTTAAGAGATACAAATGGCAAAATCATAGATGAAGAAAAAAAAAATAGCAAATATATTAAATGATTACTTTTCACAAGTTTTTACAAAGGAATATACGGACAACATGCCCCACATGTCATCCAGTTCCTATCCAGTTTTAAATAACTTTAGCATAACCGAGGCAGACGTGTTAAAGGTACTAGGAGCTCTGAAAATAAACAAATCCCCTGGGCCGGATGAGATCCTCCCAGTAGTACTCAAAGAAATGAAAGAAGTAATTTACAAACCGCTAACCAAGATCATGCAGCAGTCTCTTGACACAGGGGTGGTACCGACAGACTGGAAAATTGCAAACGTAATACCGATCCACAAAAAGGGAAACAAAACTGAACCAGGTAACTACAGACCAGTAAGCTGGACTTCTATTATATGCAAACTTATGGAAACTATAATAAGATCCAAAATGGAAAATTACCTATATGGTAACAGGGTCCTGGGAGACCGTCAACATGGTTTAGGAAAGGGAGATCGTGTCTGACTAACTTGCTTGATTTTTTTGAGGATGCAACATCAATAATGGATAATCGCAAACCATATGACATGGTTTATTTAGATTTCCAGAAAGCTTTTGACAAAGTCCCGCACAAAAGATTAATTCTCAAACTGAACGTAGTTGGGATTCAAGGAAACACATGTACATGGATTAGGGAGTGGTTAACATGTAGAAAACAGAAAGTACTGATTAGAGGAAAAACCTCAGAATGGAGTGTGGTAACCAGTGGTGCACCACAGGGATCAGTATTATGTCCTCTGCTATTCTTAATCTACATTAATGATTTAGATTCTGATATAGTAAGCAAACTTGTTAAATACTCCCCAGTAATGTTGTTGAATCTGACACCCTGGGATCCTTCAAGAAGTTGCTTGATGAGATTTTGGGATCAATAAGCTACTAACAACCAAACGAGCAAGATGGGCCGAATGGCCTCCTCTCGTTTGTAAACTTTCTTATGTTCTTATGTTCTTATTTGCAAACAACACAAAAATAGGAGGAGTGGCAAACACTGTTGCAGCAGCAAAGGTCATTCAAAATGATCTAGACAAGATTCAAAACTGGGCAGACACATGGCAAATGACATTTAATAGAGAAAAGTGTAAGGTAATGCACGCAGGAAATAAAAATGTACATTATAAATATCATATGGGAGATACTGAAATTGGAGAAGGAATCTATGGAAAAGACCTAGGAGTTTTTGTTGACTCAGAAATGTCTTCATCTATTCAATGTGGGGAAGCTATAAAAAAGGCTAACAAGATGCTTGGATACATTATGAAAAGTGTTGAATTTAAATCAAGGGAAGTAATGTTAAAACTGTACAATACACTAGTAAGACCTCATCTTGAGTATTGTGTTCAGTTCTGGTCACCTCGCTATAAAAGATATTGCTGCTCTAGAAAGAGTGCAAAGAAAAGTGACCAGAATTATTCTGTATTTAAAAAGCATGTCCTATGCAGACAGGCTAAAAGATTTCTTTATAATATGACACAGCCTTCTGAAATGTATTTATAATATACATCAGTAGACCCTGATATTGATGATACAGCCCTCTGAAATGTCTTTATATTATACAGCACTAGACCCTCATACTGATGAGATACATTAAGCTTTGTTCTTTTTTTAACTCTGTGTTATAATAAATCAGCAGCAGTTTCATCTTCTCTAGGTTTTGTGTTTTGAGATGGTTGGTTGTTTACATTGAAGTATGAAAGACAGGACAGCTCGTTTATAATTCACAAGGAACGTGGCTTTCAGTCTGACAGCAGTCCTCTTACATTGTTACAAACAGCCTGTAGACCAGGGTGGGAGAGCCCGCTTCAGAAGCTAACTGCGTTCAATTTGAAAAACTATTCAAATAAACAAGCCTGCTTTCAAATTGAATGAATGTTTCTGTGGCTAAGGTTATTTTTATTATATTATGGTAAGGAAGACGTCGGCAACACGGACTGGTTTGAGATCAGAAAAGGCGTTAGACAAGGCTACATTCTATCACCGGCACTGTTCAACCTATATGCCGAAACGATCATGAGACGATGTAATCTGGAAGAATCACCGATCGGAGTGAAAATTGGAGGGAGGAACATCAACAATCTTCGATACGCCGACGACACGACTTTGCTCGCAGAGAGTGAAAAAAACCTAGAATATCTGGTCCGAAAGGTCAAAGAAGAAAGCGAGCGCATGGGTTTGTACCTCAACATCAAGAAAACAAAGGTAATGACAACAGCAGGCAATGGTACACTCCACTTGACAATTGACAATGAAGAAATCGAATCAGTCCAAGATTTCCTCTTCCTTGGATCCAAGATCGACCGAGGTGGCGAATCGGGACCAGAAATCAAACGCAGAATCGCACTTGGGCGCAGCGCAATGCAGGGAATGGCAAAAATATGGAAGAGCAATGACATCAGCATAGCAACAAAGACTCGCATAATCAATGCAATCGTTTTTCCGATTTCCACATACGCATGCGAAAGCTGGACGCTCAAGAAGGCCGACAGAAGGAGGATCGATGCTTTTGAACTTTGGTGTTGGAGACGATTGCTGCGAACACCATGGACGGCAATGGTCACAAACAAGACGATCCTTGAACGTGTCAAACCACAAACATCGTTAGAGGGAAAAATCACGAAACAGCGGCTCTCATATTTTGGACACATCATGCGAGCTAATTCCCTAGAAACAGCATTAATGCTCGGCACAGTCAGTGGGTCAAGAAGAAGAGGGCGTCAGAGAACCCGCTGGCTGGACACAATCAAGGCTGACACAAACATGCACATGAAAGATCTGAAAGAAGCGGTCAAAGACAGAAATGCGTGGAGAATGATGACCCATAAAGTGACCGAAAGTCGGCCTCGACTAAACGGATTTTAATAAAAGGAAGACGGTGTGTATGTGTTTTGCTTGTTCACATGTGTTCTGTCGCAGAGAAAGAGACACATGCAAGCAGTCTTTGTTTGAAGACTGTTTTTCTTCATTTTTCTGTCATTTGTGTTTTTTATATAGGAAAAAATATAAATAGTCATTGAGTCAAATTTTTTTATTGTTTTTTTTAATTTTTTTTCTATTTTAATTTTTTTAAGATGTGTCGGTGTCGTTCTGTTTTCAGTTCTTAATTTATATATTATACAGCCGGGCGCCTGCAGGCTGTACGCAATTCAAAACCGCGCGCTGCAGTGATGCTGTAAGTCCTGGAGATGGCTGCACGGCGGGGCTCCCAGAACGCAAAAAAGCGGAGGGCTGCCCGTGTTACGTAGAAGTTTCCCTGCTTGTTGTTGCGTGCAATAAGTTGGTCTGGTGATTCGTCTCACACACTTAATCCAAGGTTTGTTTTGGGCAAATCCTGAAGTGAACACTTTTTTTTCTAAGGTGAAGGTTAGGGTGAGGGTTAGTCTAGCCTGATTATGCAGCCTTTTTTTCCACAGACCAAATGCGGTAAATTACTGGCAGGGGAAACTGATTTCCAAGGGGGGTCAGAATTCTTCATAACACCGGCACTTGTTTTGGAGGACGGGATTCCTCGTCTTCGTTCCTCCCCAGTTAGTTAGGGGGTTGCATTGGTGAGCCAGGTTGAATAATAATCGGACATTCCAAAAACATTGAGAGAAAACTGCAAAATGAATAAAATAGTGTGTGAATGCGGTCGAGAAAGACAGAATAGATCCAGAACCAGCAACACAACCACGCTGGTTCCATCAAAGAGACAGGTATAGGTCAGCATAAAAAACCACCATGAAACAATGAGAAAGTTCCTCATTTAGTAAAAAATAAACTAGCTGTTGAAGTTGAATTTGTGGCGTTCCTCTTTCTCCAGCAAGGTTGTTACACAAAGCTATGGTTTTTGTTCTGTTCAGGTTCTTGTCAGAGCTGCTGCTGTATCTGAGTTCAGTTCTGCTCGGGGAATCTGTGCTGCTGTTTCTGACACACTCGAGCATTGCTGTGCAGCTGGACAGAATGGAGCAGGGGCTACTGGTTTCACTGGTTATACTGGTCTGCTCCCCTAGTAGGGGTGAGTACAGAGCACTGGGGGGGAGGGAGCGGGTATGCTTGTATATTCTCAGTTGGAGTGATTTACTCAAAGATTCACTGAGCTTTCACCTGCAAGTCTGAGCCACTTGAGAATTATTTATACTGGAAAAAGTAATGACTTTATTGTCATCTACCAAGAGCCTCCATCACAAAGCTTAAAATGTTTTATTTTTATTTTTTGATTGTATAAAGTTTTAAGCTTCTGTTTTGCTCTCTGAAATGGATTTCCTGTTTCCTCTCCTCTCTCTCTCTCCAGGGGTGTCTCAAACCATTATAACTCAGGTCCTGGACTCTGTGACTGGCACAGAGGAGGGAGAGGTCACTGTACCCTGCACTGTGGTAGGGGCACCTCCAGGACCAGTGAGATGGTACAGGGACACTGCAGAGGCAGACACTATCTCTACTCTACATCTCCCCCCCTCCGCCCAATGAGAGAAGCAACCCCCGTGTGTCTCAAGTACATCAATACCATGCCACAGATCTCTCCATTCGAATTGTGAGGCTGACAGTGCATGACACAGGAATGTATTAATGTGAGAAATACACAGGGTTTGATGGGACCCACATTGCTAGCCGCTCAGGGAGCAGGCTGAGTGTGCAAGGTGAGTATGTCAATCTCTGATCACTTCTAGTATCTTTGTTGTGGCTCCTGTAGCTCACAGACATGTTAGGTGATTCTGTTCCAGCTGAATCTACAGCAGGCATTGTGAGCACAGCTCCTAGTGTCTTTACAGTGCTGTTAATCATTTACAGCTACAGCAGACATTGTGAGCACAGCTCCTGGTGTCTCTACAGTGCTGTTAATCATTTACATCGACAGCAGGCATTGTGAGCACAGCTCCTGGTGTCTCTACAGTGCTGTTAATCATTTACATCTACAGCAGGCATTGTGAGCACAGCTCCTAGTGTCTCTACAGTGCTGTTAATTATTTACATCTACAGCAGGCATTGTGAGCACAGCTCCTAGTGTCTCTACAGTGCTGTTAATCATTTACTGTGGAGACTAGAGTCTCAGATCTCCACTATAGACTGTATTAAACAGAAGGGGTGTTTTGAATACGACCCCTAACCCTAATTCTCTCCTCTTTGAGGCACTGCTGCTTTGCAATTCTGAATGTACTTGATCTTCAGTTCTGGACAGGTTGCAGGGAGGTTGCAGTGAGGTTGCAGGGAGTTTGCAGGGAGTTTGCCAGGAGTTTGCAGGGGATGTTGCAGTGAGGTTGCATGGGGTCGCAGTAAGGTTGCAGGAAGTTTGCAGTGAGTTTGCAGTGTTTGCAGGGAGTCTGCAGGGGGGTTGCAGTGAGTTTGTGGTGTTTGCAGGGAGTTTGCAGGGGTTGCAGGGAGGGTGCAGTGTTTGCAAGGAGTTTGAAGGGAGCTTGCAGGGAGTTTCATCTCCCTGTTCATACTCTCTCCAATGATTCCTATGCCAATTATAACTCAGGACTCAGTCCCTGTGACTGGCACAGAGGAGAGTGAGGTCACTTTACTCTGCACCCTGTCCAGAGTGGGTCCTGCAGGTCTAGTGAGATGGTACAGGGACACTGGCAGTGGCAGACAGTATCTACTCTACAGCAGCCCCTCTGGCTAATGAGAGAAACAACCCCTGCGTGTCCAGAGTATCTCCAGACCACCCCACAGATCTCTCCATTCGAATTGTGAGGCTGACCCTGCGTGACTCAGGAACGTATTAATGTGAGAAATACAGAGGGGGTGATGGGTACCTTATTGCTAGTGGCTCAGGGAGCAGGCTGTGTGCAAGGTGAGTGTGTGATGGGACCCTCATTGCTAGCGGATCAGGGAGCAGGCTGAGTGCAAGGTGAGTGTGCGATGGGACCCTCATTGCTAGCAGATCAGGGAGCAGGCTGAGTGTGCAAAGTGAGTGTGTCTTTCTGATCACAACCCACTCTGGGAGGCTTTTACTGACAGCAACCATTAAAATCAGGGCTTCAGATTCTCTGTGCTTTTGTCCGACTGGAGATAGAAAAAGTAAATAAAAATATAATGACAGTCAATGAGAAGTCCCGAGAAATATAGGAATGCAAACGTGGGTGTGTGTTTATCTGTCTCAGTGATTAATCACTCTCTCTCAGGTTCAGAGCTCCCTGCAGCTCCAGCCTGTTTCTCGTGTTGGTGTTTCTGCTGGTGAAGCTTGGTCTCCTGGCTGTCATCAACGCCTTTCTCTTTGTGCTTCTCAAACTGACTGGTGAGAGTTTACATGGACAGAACTATCAACAGAGACTCCTCAATAAAACAGCAAGACACCGTCCCTCAGGATCAATAACTGAACCCCAGCTACACCCCATTCAAACTGTTTCAAACATGAACCCCACAATCTCTCAGCTAGCTGAACCCCAGCCACACTCTTCCAAGATGCATCCAGATATCCTGCCTCTGGAGTGTGAAACGATATTGACTGATGTGTTTGTGTTTGGCAGAAACTTGTGGCTACAGAGTGAGGCAGGGAGTCCTGCACTGTGAAGAGGATTCACAGCAGAGCTGGCTGGGGCCTCTTGTTATATTAGACATCTTAAAGCTCTGCTCTAAATGCTGTGAATGCTGAAGCAGACAGTGGACTTGACTGCAGGCTGTGAGTCAATAGAAATGATCTGCACTGCTTGAACTGCCTGATGAGGGGAGGAGGGAGGAGAGAGAAAGATAGAGAGATGAGGAGAGAGGATTTACCTTCTGATATACTAGTTAAACATTTATTTCTTTATTTTTTTGCAATAAAGCAGTTTTCAGCACCAGTGCCTCTGTGTGTATTTGTGTGAGAGACAGCGTGTGTGTGTCCGTGCCTCTGTGTGTATTTGTATGAGAGAGCGTGTGTGTGTGTGTGTGTGTGTGTGTGGTTTACACCTGACCACTAGGACTGAACTCTAGTCATTATCATTGCAGGCATGGAGATTACACACAGACACACACAGAGAGCAATTAACTGGGTGAGGAGGTGATTTAACTCCAGTCATTACCATTGCTAGAGCTACTGAACCTACAAACCTAACTCACCACAACCACAAGGACTCATATACTGTACAGAAGTGGCATGTGGTCAGAGCAATTCAGATCATGCACTACATGCCCTGTATAGTATCATTGTGGTTGTCACAGGTTAGATTTATTTTTGATTTTCACATCTAACACATATTGAGGAAAGATGGTGCTTTTGCTAGATGAATTCTAAACACGCAAAAAATGTATCAGAAAGCAGATTTTATTCAGAAGCTTTGTTACTTTTTGTTACACTGGCCCTTAAACAGAACCATGTCACTGGTAGGATTAAAAAGGCTTAGGCATTCATGGGTCCCAATTTAGAGGTAGGAAGGTACAATGTCATCTTGATGATGCTTGGAGGTCTGAATTCTTATCAAGACCAGTGATTTTCCATAACAAGGGAGAGGCTGGAAAACAAGGAGGTGCACATCCTCCTCTCCTCCAATATGGACCTGGAAAACATCCAAACAAGTCAATCCAGGACTGGTGGCTAATAATGAGCACAAACTTCTTGGTGACTCTCAAGGTTAAGGCATTTCTACTCAGGAAGTGAATGAAAAGGGACTTGCGAAAAAGTTACTGTATGAGCAAATTCAGGGAAAGAAAAAAGAAAAGACTTGTTTCTTAACCCTTTAAAGTAACAGATGAGACTAAGGGTTTGTGCCTTACCTTAATGAAGTTGTTTTCACCCTTCACTACTTGAGTGTTGAATTCAATGGCAGTGAATACAACAAGTCTTGCCAGCAAGTTCTTCTGCTTTTTTCTTGACCTAAACAAAACAAACAGATGGCTGTAGGTACAAGAACAGAGCTATTGGGATCCCTCACCTGGTCAGAGGACAAGACAGGAGACTCACTTTTTACCCCTTCAGAATTAGCATTACAAGAAGGGTGGGGGTAAGGAGGGGTAGATGAAATGGGTAGTATTCAATCAATGACATGATAAGTGTGAAGGTTTGTCTTTCTACCTGAAGTTTTAAACTTCATTTCTTTAAATTCTGTCTTTTTAATCGGTATTTATAAAGCCCAACGCATTGTACATTGACAGATGTCTATTACCAAATTATTTCCTTCATTCAGAACTGAACATCTGAAACGTGGCAAACTATTACAACACTTCAAAAGATGCCACACCCAAGAAAACCCTCAATAGGCTAAATGCACTGGCCTTGCTGCAGTGGAAGCAGTGGAATAATTTGTTTTTGCTTCGCCAGCAACCTCGAGATAATGACCTAGCCAAGACCGAATACATGACTGCGTATATTTGATGAAAATGCATGTAATTCATTGAAGACTGAGGAAACAAAACAAAAATAGAATTGCCACAGAATTCATTGGATTCAAATGATGTTTAAAAAAAATATTGGTGTTTATTTTTTAAACATTAAACACATAGATAAGCATTTAAAAAGCATTACATTTTTGTGTTTAATTTTTAACATTTGTTTTTAAGCGCAGGATCAAGAGCCTGGATCCAGGATCAGATTCGTTAAGTACAACCCGTCTCTGGTCATGTGATCCTCCTGAATGAAACATACAGTTATGAATGAGATGAGAATATATATAAAAAATATCCTTTACTTGCAACTTTTGAAAAAGATTTCGATTACAAGTCTTTCTTCTGGTTTTTCGGGGTTTTACTAAATATTATATTGTTCACGGCTGGCTTCACGGATCCTGGTTATCACATAGGGCCTCATTCGTAACTCGACCAATCCCCCTAATTCACAAGCCCAATTCATTGCATTAGAGGCCCAATACATAAATGCGTTCATTTCTTTGATATAAAAGCGGGACAAAGTTCCCTGCAGAAAAATTCAGAAAAGGGAACCCTATAAAGCCAGTTTTACAATGGAAAAATTGGAAGTTTTGGCTGGGGAACTACCATATCATAAACTATTTGATTCCAAAAGTTTAAGGATGATAGGACGGGAAAAAGAAAAAAATATTGAAATTGATCACAAGCAGTACAAGTTCCAAGTTCATTTTTTTTAATGGATATTGTTTTGTTTATCATATTTAATTGTGTATTGATATCTAAAATGCCAGCCTATGCAACGTGCATTTGATAACAATCCATAGCTGAATCGAGATACGTGTTTATTAGAAGAGGTTAAATACAACACAATAAACCACATTTTTTAAATCTTAAGAAATCAGCACATATGCATCTTGTTGTTTTAATACTGCTGTTCTACAGTTAGGCTATAGATGCCAGAGCAGTAGCCTACATGCTGCTGTGCAAAACAGTAGCACAACGTAACATATATCATTGAAATGAAGCAAATAAATGAACAACATGGGATATTTCATGTAATAAAACAAATACTTTGTGAAATGTAGCTCCAGTTCTTTTAAATGACCTCTCGCTGAGGAAAGTCCACATCCAGATGTGGATTTTGCAGGAGAGAAGGAGACCACTAAGGGAAATAAGTACAATACATTGAATGACCTGTCATGAGTGTTAAAAATTGTACGCTGTCCATGACAAAAACAATGACTTTGACAGTTGTTGGTGAATAAAGCGTTGCTAAATACATGCTTAATTCAACTAAAATAAATGAAAATGGTACGAAATTGTGTTGAAAATGTTTAGTGAATGAGGCCCGTAATCTGGATTAACAAATGCTGTTTTGACCAGGGGGCCGTTTCCCCATAACGCTGGAACTTGAGGCTTCAAGATCATTCTCACGATTGCCCGCAGCTGAGTTCGATCGATCTCCACATGTATTTCCCAAAACACTTTGTGAAACTGCCTCTTAAAAATGACCTTAAGGTGCATCATAGAAGTTGCAGTCAATCACAACATAATGGATTTTGATAAGAATAGGTCTACATAAACTTGTTTGGAGTGGAATTGAGACTTCATGTACTCCACTCACTTTGTTTTCATTCACAGTGGCGACCCACTACCTCTACACACAACCCCCATAACGCAAGCCAACGATTGCCGTTTATTTGTTACCAAGGTCTTTTTTTTATGTTTGACAACAATTATTTGATGACACAAGTTAAAAAGTGTACCTTTTTGTTATACATATATTTCTTAAAATAATTATCTGTGTATATTATCAATTTCTATAACATACTTTATGAATAATGTGAAGAATAAATTCATGCCAACTGGAATAAAGTGTCAATCTTGGGTTTAATGGTCAAAGACGTTGCGTATGAGATGGAGCCGAGTAGCAATCCCTGCAATGTATTCTCGTCCTTCATCAGCAACACGCTCATCTACATCTTTTCCTTCAGGCTCTGCTATGTTGTCGTCTTCAGGCAAACATGCTCTTGCTCTAACTATAATGTTGTGCAGGATTGCTGGAACCACAATCACAGTGCAACACTTAGATGGTGTGGAGTGTAGTCTCCCACTGGACATGTCAATGCATCTGATCCTCATTTTCCACACACTGAAGGTACGTTCAATGATGCATATAGTGAGGCAATGCACATTGCTGAATCTTTCCTCAGCAGCATTGGTGGGTTGCAGAATAGAGGTGAGTAGATACTCAATAACCAGCCATTGCCAAATTGCCCGTTATGTGCTGCCTGGGTTATCACGGAATTTGGCCACATGAAGGCATCGTGGGTACCTTCCGGCCACTATGCCACAATGTCTGTGGTGATACCCTCATGGTTTCAGATAACTTGCACATTTATTGCTGAGTAGTCTTTTCTGCAGACGTACAGAGGCTCATCTATCCACGAGGTTGTTATGGGAATTAGAGTACCATCAATTGCCCCTATAACTGCATGGATGTTTGCAATTGAATGGAATCCTCTGTGAGTGTCATGAGCTTCTGCCCGTGTTCTTGATAAAGCAGCATACTCAAGTGCATGCCTAACAAATGTTGTTGTCACTGCTTGGACGCACCGCGATACAGACTCTCTGCTGAGTCCCAGACCATCTCCTATGATTTGGAGAAAGCTTCCTGTGGCATAGTACTGCAATGAACACAGCAATTGCACAGCTGGAGTTAGTACATAATTGCGCTCAGTGCTCCTCCTCAAATCCGGAGAGAGTAAATCCAGTAAAGTTAGAATTTCATGCCGTAGAAGCCGGTATCCTCTAACTATTTCTTTATCACTGAGTTTATCTAACGGGTTTAAATGTGTTCTTATTCTAAATAATCTACTGTGCAGGCAGCATCTGCGATGATTAAGCTCCACAATTCTGTGAATCAAAGCTATACTTCCAGATATAGCAAGAGCAGAGACGCTGGAACGAATTCCAAACCGGGGGTTCTGAAATGAAAGGGGAGGCACCTTCGGGCAATATTAAAATATATACAAAATTGTCTTTTTGTGTGCATTTTACCATAAAAATTTGCACAGACCAAGTGAGTTTCATAAGAAACAGCAGCTCAAAGTTTATAAGACAATAAGATAGCCTATTAAACGTTGCAAAACAGATGCACTGTCCTTAGCTGTCTTTTTAAAATAAATACAAATAAAATACATTAGTCTTCGGTACTAAAATTCTTTCATTCAATTCGACATGTTTAATAGGTCGAGTCACACATTATAAATTGTGCTGGTCTCAACGTACACAGATCAGGCTTGAAAACATGTTCCAGACACCCGCTAATCAAGAAAGTTCCGCCTTTTGTGCATTCGTTGTGTAGATGCATTGGGAAACAAAGCTAGAATTTTAATGGCAGCGCACAACTGCTTGGAATTTGGTAGCTACTGTTACTTATTAATATAGGGTTGGTAGATTTTTATATTTATTATGTTTTCTCTACCTGCCTTTTAAAGCTGTAGTTGGCATTGTTTTACCATGGGCTGGGTTAAATTGAGCTCAAATATTTTGTAGCTCTACATTCCTTAATGAAAAGGGGTGGCTTTCCTCTCACTGTGAGGAGGAGGCAGTCACTACACAACACACCTCTGATTTTGTAATACTTAGCAAATAGCAACATGTAGAATTAACAAAGAAATGGCTTAAAGTATTAATTATCTTATGTGTTTGCATTAAAAGTGGCGCTATTTCAATTTGAATCCGGAGATACAGAGCAATAAACCTGTTAGCAATCGAGCCAGTCGCGTTGCTTGTAGCTCATCTGTGAGTAATTATTTAGAGTGAAAGAAAGATTGAAGTCAATATTGTTGTAAATTGATTTGTTTTGACTTTATTTTATTTGACTTGTTTCATCTCTTAGTAGTTTCTCCCGGTCCCTCCTTTATAAACATCTATCATTTATTTTTTACATTGTGGAACTCCCCCATTACATTTCAGTCAATTACACAATATTCAACTCAAAATGTAACAATCAACAATGGTCATGGAAAAACTATTTTCTACTGGAAGCTAAAAATGAAAATGGCAGTTTGTCATGCCTGGCAAGAAACACAGTTATTCATCCATTAAAACAGATGTAAGCTTACATTGTTAATATAACTTAAAGATGAACAGCTCTGAGTTCTTACCAAAAACATAAAATGTCACTTTCTATTGAATCCATACAAAAAAACCCCTCAAATTCCAAATACAGTGCTAGTATGAGCCTACTAATGGAACTGATCGTGCCTCGCTGGCCTGAGCTACTGCAGTGGACCACCATCACAAAGCGCTTTACATAATACAAGATATGTAAAAAACATTTCATTATGATTCACGACGCCCTACGATGGACTGGCGTTCCACCCAGGGTGTAGTCCTGCCTTGTGCCTTGTGTCTGACGGGTTAGGTTCTGGCTCACCTTGACCCTGTAAAGGATTAAGTGGTTATCGATAATAGATTGATGGATGGATGGATGGATGATTCACGATGTAACTTTTCTATTGACAAAATCTCTTGGGCAAGCCAGTCACGACTCGAGTCTCCGAATTACGAATCTGAAAAATCTGTAATCGATTAAGTACAGGCTCAGCTCTATATATGTATTTTTGAAAACAGTTCCCGTAATAAATAAATAAATCAATAAATAAAAGTTTAGCAGTGGAAGAGGAAGGGGTAAAGATTTTGGGTGTTGTGTTTGATAAAGAAATTAATGGTATAAGGAATTAGGTGGAAGTTTCAGGGAAACTAAAGAAAAAAAATTGGAAAAATTGGAAAATATTGGAGGTCAAGAAAATTAACTATAGAAGGGAAATTATTAATTGTAAAAACTATATTGATGCCAACTATGTTGTCTATAGCAAGGGTGTTTCCGCCTGACTTTGCATCAGGTAGAACAATAACTAGACACCTGTTTAAGTTCTTTTGGGGAGTTGGATTTGAAAAAGTGAAAAGAGAAACTATAATCTTACAAAGACATTAGGGTGGGAAAGGTTTTCCAAATGTAACACATTATTTATGGACCACTTTATTTGTTACACGATTAAGGCAGTTCTTGAAATGAACAAGAAATATGGTTTCTTTGCTAGGTTTTATTTTGGACAGTTTTTAAGAAAAATGAGTTTATTGAAACCTATGGTGAGAAGATGCCTTTTGTGAATAGAAAAAATGATTAATTTTATTGTGGAAGCCAAGTGAACAGCAAAAGAATTAATGAAAAAGAAAGAGGCCAGTGGAAAACTATGTAGAATAGGCCTTTTGAGTGATGAGAGATCAGAAACAACATGGAAAAATGTAAACTATCCACGATTAAATAACAGATAAAAAGACATTGCATGGTTAACAGAGCAGGCACGGTTGCCTTATAAAGAATTGTTATATAGAAGACAAATGTCAAAGACAAATACATGTGTTAGGACAGAGTGATGGCTAAAGAAACAATTCAGCATGTGTTTTACGAATGTGCTTTTGCAAAAACATGTCGGGAAAGAGTAAAGAAATGGTCACGAAAATGTATTAACGATCAAGACATATGTGTTAATTTGATATTGTATGGACCAAGAAAAGGGGTTAAAACAAATGACAGTGAAAAAGGATGGATAATATAAGGGAGATATGCAAATTTCAGCAGAGGGTATATTAGAGACATGCAAATTTTAGCAAAGGGTATTATGGCGGATATGCAAATTTCAGCAGAGGGTATTATAGGAGATATGCAAATTTTAGCAGAGGGTGTATGGAAATTGTGCAAATTTCAGCAGAGTGAAATATGGGCGATATACAAATTTCACTAGATGGTATAAGGGAAAGATTGAAATTTCAGCAGAGGCTATATTGGAAATATACAAATTTTGGTAGGATGTATATGGGAAATATATTAATTTCTCCAGCCACTATAAGGGAGATATGCAAATTTCGGCAGACTGTATAAGGGAAATTTGCAAATTTTGGCAGAGGGTATATTAGAGATATGCAAATTTTAGTAGAGGGTATTATGGCAATTATGCAAATTTCAGCAGAGTGTATTATGGCAGATATGCTAATTTTAGAAAAGGGTATATGTCAGATATGCTAATTTTAGCAGAGGGTATATGGAGGGTATATGCAGAAGAAACTAAACTTCAAAAAAAAAAAAAAATCCTCAACATGGTCTTCAAGCCAGTAATCTGTGACACCTGCTTGATGTGGGAAATCCGAGAAAACCCAGCGGAGCTAAACCAAGTGTGCGTAAAGTGCCGCGCGATCCAGGATTTGCATAAACTAGTAAGCATGCTAGAAATGGAGCTGGAAGAAGTGAGACAGCAACAGGATCTTGAGGAACTGGCACACCCACAATTCATGGAAGTCTGCATCACCCCTAACAGACTGAAAGCCACCAGGGAGATAGAAGGTCAGAACAGCTGGGTTCAGGTAGGCAGAAGCAGGGAAAAAAAGAAACTTCGTCAAACACAACCACCAGCAATCAAAACAACCAACAGATTTGAGTCACTTCAGAATTGTGATGAGCAGAACCAACAACAAGAGAATGAAAGGAACAACATCCAGGACCCCATTGACAGTGGTGACCAGACAGCAAAAAGAAGGGAGGTCATGATTGTTGGGGACTCCATATTGAGAAACACAGCAAGTTCAGTTCGCAGTTTGGACCCCCTTACTACAACAGTGTGCTGCCTTCCGGGAGCCTCGGTCAAGCACATCACTGAAAACGTGGACAGGCTCCTAGAACGAACAGGAGACGACCCGGTAGTAGTCGTCCACATCGGTACAAACAACATTGGAAGAGACAGACCAAAATCCCTGCAAAACAAATTCAGAGAGCTAGGAAGGAAATTAAAAGAGAAAACCAAAACTGTGGTATTTTCTGGTATACTACCCGCACCTTGCAAAGGACCATATGGACAGCTGGAAATAATAAATCAAAACCAATGGTTGAAGACGTGGTGCACACGGGAAGGCTTCACCTATCTTGATCATTGGACCACATTCTACAACGAGGACTATCTGTATAGACGGGATGGACTGCATTTAAATAACAAGGGAACTAGTCTACTTGGAGAAAAGATCCTCGAGCAGGTTCGGAAGCATTTAAACTAGAAAGGAAGGGGGGAGAAATCAACAAAAAAACAGAAGGGAGACCGCATCAAAACAAGAACAACAACTCAGGTAAGACAACCATTAAATGTATTTATCTAAATGCTAGAAGTATCAGAAACAAAATTCTAGAACTTGAAGCTACTGCACTAACAGGTAACTATGATGTGATAGGTGTTACAGAAACTTGGTTGTCTGAGAGTGATGGGGACGAATATAATATTTGTGGGTATACACTGTATAGGAAAGACAGGCAGGACAGAAGAGGAGGAGGGGTAGCGCTATACATAAGAAACAGTCTTGAAGCCCAGGTGTTAAACCTGGACAAAGAAAATAAAACCGAATCAATATGGGTCAGAATAACAGACAAAAATTCAAAAGGCATAATAATAGGAGCATGCTATAGACCGCCAGATTCAGACGGTGAGCAAAATAATCTGTTATACAATGACATTAGAAATGTGTGTAGCAAAGGAGAAGCCATACTAATGGGGGATTTCAACTTCCCCCAAATAAAATGGGAAAACCCGGTGGGTAGCGCGAAGGACGAAATAGAAATGGTGGAAATGACAAATGACTGCTTCCTAACACAATTTGTCAAGGCACCCACTAGAGGGGAGGCATGCCTTGATTTAGTCTTTTCAAATAACGAAGATAGAATAACTAAAACAGAGGTCAGAGAACCACTGGCAAACTCAGACCACAACATGGTCTCATTTGAAGTGTTTTTTAAATCCTCAAAAGTAAAGACTAAAGCTAAGGTTTACAATTTTAGAAAAGCAAACTATGAAGATATGAAACAGAGACTAACAGAAGTAGATTGGAGTAAAATAGAGAAAACACCCACAGAAGAAGGATGGTTGTTCTTCAAAAACGTAGTACTAGAGGCGCAAAACAATTACATCCCTAAAGTAGACAAATCTAAATGTAAAACTAAATTGCCAAAATGGTTTAATAGATCAATTAAAAAAATATTCAGCGAAAAAAGGCACTTTACAGAGCATTAAAAAAGGACCAAAAAGAAAGTACACAGAAAGAGTACACAGAACTGCAAATGCAAGTCAAAAAGGAAGTTAGAAAGGCCAAGAGAGAAATAGAAATGAACATTGCTAAGGGAGCTAAAACCAATTCCAAAATGTTTTTCCAATATTACAACAGCAAGAGAACATTCAAAGAGGAGATTAAATGTTTAAGAGATACAAATGGCAAAATCGTAGAGGAAGAAAAAAAAATAGCAAATATGTTAAATGATTACTTTTCACAAGTTTTTACAAAGGAAGATACTGACAACATGCCCCACATGTCATCCAGTTCCTATCCAGTTTTAAATAACTTTAGCATAACTGAGGCAGAAGTGTTAAAGGGACTAGGAGCTCTTAAAATAAACAAATCCCCTGGGCCGGATGAGATCCTCCCAGTAGTACTCAAAGAAATGAAAGAAGTAATTTACAAACCGCTAACCAAGATCATGCAGCAGTCTCTTGACACAGGGGTGGTACCGACAGACTGGAAAATTGCAAACGTAATACCGATCCACAAAAAGGGAAACAAAACTGAACCAGGTAACTACAGACCAGTAAGCCTGACTTCTATTATATGCAAACTTATGGAAACTATAATAAGATCCAAAATGGAAAATTACCTATATGGTAACAGAGTACTGGGAGACAGTCAACATGGTTTTAGGAAAGGGAGATCGTGCCTAACTAACTTGCTTGATTTTTTTGAGGATGCAACATCGATAATGGATAATTGCAAAGCATATGATATGGTTTATTTAGATTTCCAGAAAGCTTTTGACAAAGTCCCGCACAAAAGATTAATTCTCAAACTGAACGCAGTTGGGATTCAAGGAAACACATGTACATGGATTAGGGAGTGGTTAACATGTAGAAAACAGAAAGTACTGATTAGAGGAAAAACCTCAGAATGGAGTGTGGTAACCAGCGGTGTACCACAGGGATCAGTATTAGGTCCTCTGCTATTCCTAATCTACATTAATGATTTAGATTCTGGTATAGTAAGCAAACTTGTTAAATTTGCAGACGACACAAAAGTAGGAGGAGTGGCAAACACTGTTGCAGCAGCAAAGGTCATTCAAAATGATCTAGACAAGATTCAGAACTGGGCAGATACATGGCAAATGACATTTAATAGAGAAAAGTGTAAGGTACTGCACGCAGGAAATAAAAATGTACATTATAAATATCATATGGGAGATATTGAAATTGGAGAAGGAATCTATGAAAAAGACCTAGGAGTTTTTGTTGACTCAGAAATGTCTTCATCTAGGCAATGTGGGGAAGCTATAAAAAAGGCTAACAAGATACTCGGATACATTGTGAAAAGTGTTGAATTTAAATCAAGGGAAGTAATGTTAAAACTGTACAATGCACTTGTAAGACCTCATCTTGAATATTGTGTGCAGTTCTGGTCACCTCGCTATAAAAAAGATATTGCTGCTCTAGAAAGAGTGCAAAGAAGAGCGACCAGAATTATTCCGGGCTTAAAAGGCATGTCATATGCAGACAGGCTAAAAGAATTGAATCTGTTCAGTCTTGAACAAAGAAGACTACGTGGCGACCTAATTCAAGCATTCAAAATTCTAAAAGGTATTGACAGTGTGGACGCAAGGGACTTTTTCAGCCTGAAAAAAGAAACAAGGACCAGGGGTCACAAATGGAGTTTAGAAAAAGGGGCATTCAGAACAGAAAATAGGAGACACTTTTTTACACAGAGAATTGTGAGGGTCTGGAATCAACTCCCCAGTAATGTTGTTGAAGCTGACACCCTGGGATCCTTCAAGAAGCTGCTTGATGAGATTTTGGGATCAATAAGCTACTAACAACCAAACGAGCAAGATGGGCCGAATGGCCTCCTCTCGTTTGTAGACTTTCTTATGTTCTTATGTTCTTATGGGAGATATGCATATTTTAGCAGAGGATGTATGGAAATTGTACAAATTTCAGCAGAGGTTATGTGGGAGATATGCATATTTCAGCAGAGGGTATATGGGCGATATACAAATTTCACGAGATGGTATAAAGGAAATATTGAAATTTCAGCAGAGGCAATGTGGGAGATATGCAAATTTTGGTAGGGTGTGTATGGGAAATATGCAAATTTCTCCAGCAACTATAAGGGAGATATACAAATTTCACCAGAGTATGTGAGAGTTATGCAATTTTTTTTCTTAGGGTACATGGGAGATATGCAGATTTCAGCAGAGGGTATATGGGAGATGTGCAAATTTTGGCAGAGTGTATATGGGAAAGATGCAAATTTCACCAGTGTTTATAAGGGAGATATGCAAATTTGAGGAGATGGTATAAGTGAAATATTGAAATTTCAGCTGAGGCTTTATGAGAGATATTCAAATTTCAGAAGACTGTATATGGGAAATATACAAATTTGACCAGATACAATAAGGGAGATTTACAAATTTTGGCAGAAGGTAATAAGGGAGATATGCAAATTTCACCAGAGGGTATATGGGAGATATGCACATTTCAGCAGAGGGTATATTAGAGATATGCAAATTTTAGTAGAGTGTATTATAGAACTATGCTAATTTTAGCAGAGGGTGTATGGATATTGTGCAAATTTCATCAGAGGGTATATGGGAGATGTACAAATTTCGGCAGAGGGTACATGAGAGATACGCCAATTTCACCAGAAGGTATAAGGGAGATATGCACATTTCAGCAGCGTGTATATCAGAGATATGCAAATTTCAACACTTTTCAATTTGCAGCTGTATTTAGACGACAGCTATAATTATGTTTTTTTTGCAACTTGGTTCTCGTATTGTTATCAATAACAATGTCAGCGACATGATTCTCCATCACCACAGCTAATTCATCAATGACAGTCGCGTCGTCATCACTATCAGCACTGAAATGATCATCTTCGTTTATGCTGTCAACATTATCAGGGTCATCTACATCACCACTCTCACTGTCAGACTCAGACGAGCACGCACCATCACAAAAATATCCCGAAACCAGCTGCATCCACTGTCTGTCAGTCGCAGCAGATTCCATATTGCTGGATCGTAAAATGTTAAGAGAATTTGCAACATCCTATTATTTTGATAAAGGCATAATTCACCTGTGATTATGTATTTATTTATTTATTTGTTTGTTTTTTGCCAGGGTTTAATATCACAAGTTCTCTGCGCTCACAACCACAGCAATGCCGCTGTCCCAGAAGTCAAAGCGCGTGGAGGCATTCAGCCAATCGATGGATACTACAAGAAGCCAAATGACATCACGCATAGCAACAGGCAGAACTGTTTACACTGCAACCACTTCTTAAAACCATTTTCATTGGCTAAATAAGATGTCAGTCTATTAATGACCTACATAGTGGGAAAGAGGGAAACTACAGCTTTCAAAAGATACCCGGATGATGTGTATGCGTGGAAGGACGATGTTGCTGTGATTCCGTCAATTGTACAGATTTTAGTCTTTGTTTCAGCTAATTTTGACAATCTATAGGTTGCTGTTGTTACCAAACTGTCTATTTACAGTATAATGGAGACATTATTTCACAAAATAAACTCGATAAAATGATAGTTTGGACTGTCAAGTACACAAAAACGTGTAAAACTCAAAATCGATAATTCATGACATCACTCAGTAATCTGGCCGCTGTGTAAAATCTACATATGCGACTTCCAACTGATTTTGCTGTCCCGGGTCACATATGGGAGATATGGAAATATCGGCTGAGGGTATATGGGAGCTGTACAAATTTCGGCACAGGGTATAAGAGAGATATGGAAATTTAACCAGTAGGTATACAAGATATATGTATATTTTATGACAAGATATTTGGGAGATATGCAAATTTGAGCAGATAGTAAATGACAGATATACAAATTTTGGCAGAGGGTATATGGGAGATATGAAAATTTAACCAGAGGGTATATGGGAGATATACAAATTTCACCTAAAGTTATACGGGAGATGTACAAATTTCAGCAGAGGGTATATGGGAAATATGCCAATTTCAGCAGAGGTCATATGGGAGATGTGCAAATTTTGGCAGAGGGAATATGGAAAACCTGCAAATTTGACCACAGACAATAAGAGACATATACAAATTTCAGCAGCGGTATATGGGAGCTATGCAGATTTCATCAGATGATATGTGGTAATTATGCAAATTTCAGCAGAAGTATATAGGAGATATACAAATTTCAGTAGCAGGCATATGAGAGATGTACACATTTCACCAGAGGGTATAGGGGAGATATGCAAATTTCAGGAGATGGTATATGGGAGATATGCACATTTTGGCCCAGGTTATATGGGAGATATGCAAATTTCTGCAGCGCATATATGGGAGATATGCAATTATCAGCAGATTGTATATAGGAAATATGCACTTTTCAGCAGAGGGTATGTTGGAGTTATGCAAATTTTGGGAGACGGGATATGGGAGATATGCAGATTTTACCAGATAGTATATGAGAAATATGCAAATTTCAGCAGAGGGTATATGGGTGATATACAAATTTTAGCAGAGGCTTTATGGAAATTGTGTAAATTTTGGCTGGTTAAATTTCCACTTCCTCTGGTTAAATTTTCATATCTCCCATATACCCTTTGCCGGAATTTGTACATTTCCCATATAGCCTCTGCCAAAATTTACACATCTCTGACATAGCCTCTGTTGAAATTTCAATATTTCCCTTATAGCAAATGGTGAAATATGTACATCGCCCATATAGCCCTCTGCTGAAATTTGCATATCTCCCTTATACCCTCTACTGAAATTTTCTTATCTCTCATATACTTTCTTGTGAAATTTGCATATCTCCCATATACACTCTGCCAAATTTGCATATCTCCCATGTACAATTTTTGGATAATTGCATATCTCCTTTATACCCTCTGGTGAAATTTACGTATCTCATATAAGCCTCTGCCAAAATTTGCATACATACACATGTTGCTGAAATTCGCAAAATGCAAATTTCAGTAGACGGTATATGGAAAATATACAAATTTCACCAGAGACTATATGGAAGATATGCAAATTTCAGCAGAAGTATATGGGAGATATGCAAATTTCTGCAGCGCATATATGGGAGATATGCAATTATCAGCAGATTGTATATAGGAAATATGCACTTTTCAGCAGAGGGTATGTTGGAGTTATGCAAATTTGGGAGACGGGATATGGGAGATATGCAGATTTTACCAGATAGTATATGAGAAATATGCAAATTTCAGCAGAGGGTATATGGGTGATATACAAATTTTAGCAGAGGCTTTATGGGAATTGTGTAAATTTTGGCTGGTTAAATTTCCACTTCCTCTGGTTAAATTTTCATATCTCCCATATACCCTTTGCCGGAATTTGTACATTTCCCATATAGCCTCTGCCAAAATTTACACATCTCTGACATAGCCTCTGTTGAAATTTCAATATTTCCCTTATAGCAAATGGTGAAATATGTACATCGCCCATATAGCCCTCTGCTGAAATTTGCATATCTCCCTTATACCCTCTACTGAAATTTTCTTATCTCTCATATACTTTCTTGTGAAATTTGCATATCTCCCATATACACTCTGCCAAATTTGCATATCTCCCATGTACAATTTTTGGATAATTGCATATCTCCTTTATACCCTCTGGTGAAATTTACGTATCTCATATAAGCCTCTGCCAAAATTTGCATACATACACATGTTGCTGAAATTCGCAAAATGCAAATTTCAGTAGACGGTATATGGAAAATATACAAATTTCACCAGAGACTATATGGAAGATATGCAAATTTCAGCAGAGAGTATATGGGAGATATGCAAATTTCAGCAGAGCAGAGGCTATATGGGAGATATGCAAATTTGGCAGAGGGCTAGATGGACGGTGTACAAATTTCACAAGATGGTATAAGGGAAATATTGCAATTTCAGCAGAGGCTATCTGGGAAATATGCAAATTACAGCAGAGAGCATGTGGGAGATATGAAAATATCAGCAGAAGGTATATTATAGATATGCAAATTCCAGCAGATGCTATATGGGAGATTTATACATTACGACAGAGGGTATATGGGAAATGTGCAAATTTTGGCAGAGTGTTCTTAGTGTACATGGGAGATATGGAAATGTAAGCAGAGGGTATATGTGAAATATACAAATTTCACTAGAGACTATAAGGGAGATATGCAAATTTCAGCAGAGGCTATATGGGAGATATGCACATTTTGTCAGAGGGTATATGGGAGATATACAAATTTCAGCAGAGCGTATGTGGGAGAGATATGCACATTTTGGCCCAGGGTATATGGGTGACATGCAAATTTTGGCAGAGAGTTTATATGAGATACATAAATTTCACCAGAGGATTTAAGGGATATATGCAAATTTTGGCAGAGTGTATATGGGAGATATGCAAATTTCACAAGAATGTATGTGAGAGATAAGAATATTTCAGCAGAGGGTATATGTGAAATATGCAAATTTCTCTAGATACTATAAGGGAAATATGCAAATTTCAGCAGAGGCTATACGGGAGATATGCACATTTTGTCAGAGGGTATACGGGAGATATACACATTTTGTCAGAGGGTATATGGGTGATATGCAAATTTCAGCCGATGGGATGAGGGAAATATTGAAATTTCAGCAGAGGATATATGGGAGATGTGTACATTTTGGCAGAGGGAATATGGAAAATCTGCAAATTTGACCATAGACAATAAGGGACATATGCAAATTTCAGCAGCGGTATATGGGAGCTATGCAAGTTTCTCCAGAGCCTATAAGGGAGATATGCAAATTTCAGGAGATGGTATATGGGAGATATGCACATTTTGGCCCAGGTTATATGGGAGATATGCAAATTTCTGCAGCGCGTATATGGGATATGCAATTATCAGCAGATTGTATATGGGAAATATGCACTTTTCAGCAGAGGGTATGTTGGAGTTATGCAAATTTTTGGAGACGGGATATGGGAGATATGCAGATTTCAGCAGAGGTATAACGGAGAAATGCAAATTTCAGCAGAGGCTATAAGGGAGATATACAAATTTGGCAGAGGGCTAGATGGATGGTGTACAAATTTCACAAGATGGTATAAGGGAAATATTGCAATTTCAGCAGAAGCTATCTGGGAAATATGTAAATTTCAGCAGAGAGCATATGGGAGTTATACCAATTTAACCTGTGGGATATGGGACATATGCAATTTTGACAGATTGTATAAGGGAGATGTTCAAATCTCAGCAGAGTGTATATCGGAAATATGCAAATGTGACCAGAGACAATAAGGGAGATATGCAAATTTCAGCAGAGGTATATGGGAGCTATGCAAATTTCACCAGAGGGCATATGGGAGTTATGCAAATTTCTTCTTAGGGTATACAAATTTTGGCAGAGGGTATATATGAGACATGCTAATTTCACCAGATTTTATAAGGGAGATATGCAAATTTCAGCAGAGGGTATATGTGAGATATGCTAATTTCACCAGAGGGTATAAGGGAGATATGCAAATTTCACCAGAACCATAAAGGAGAAATGCAAATTTCAGCACAGGGTATACGGGAGATATGCACATTTTGTCAGAGGGTATACGGGAGATATACACATTTTGTCAGAGGGTATATGGGTGATATGCAAATGTTAGCAGAGGGTATTATGCTAAACATGCAAATTTCACAAGATTCTATTATGGGAAATATGCTAATTTTAGCAATGGGTATTATGGCAGATATGCTAATTTTAGCAGAGGGTATATGGCAGATATGCTAATTTCAGAAGCGGGTATATTGCCAATAGGCTAATTTTAGAAGAGGGTATATTGCAGATATGCTAATTTTAGCAGAGGGTATTATGGGAGTGTAACAGGGAGAGATCTGTGCTGACTCTGCTGGCGTGTTCACGGGCTGCAGGAAGAGGGCGGCAGTCGCCCAACAGCCGCCTGTGAGTCATGGCAATGACACGGGGAGGTGGGAAAGGGTGTGTGTGGACTTCTTCTCTTTGCAATCAGAGAGGTTCCCCAGGCTTCAACGGGGTTTTCACCATTCGAGCTGCTGTATGGGCGGAGACCCCGGGGCGTGCTCGACCTGGTCAGAGAGATGTGGGAGGAGCAGCAGGACAATTCGACCAATACCGTCCGGTATGTGTTGGACCTGCGCAAACGTCTTGAGTCTGTTGGAAAATGGGCGCATGACAATTTGCAGCAGGCGCAGCACAGACAGGTCTCAACAGAGACTCAGTATAACCGAGGAGCCCGGTTGCGCACATTTCAGCCGGGGGATAAGGTACTTCTGTTATTACCCAGTTCTGAGTCAAAACTCTTGGCTAAGTGGCAAGGACCCTTTGAGGTTACACGCCAGGTTGGGAAGGTGGACTATGAGATCTGCCAGCCGGAGCGACGGACAGAGAAACACATTTATCATATTAATCTCTTAAAGCCTTGGTTACAACCAGAGGCGTTGTTAGTGGCGCATGCAGATGACGTCACGGACCTGGGACCTGATCTTTCTGTGTTGGCAAGAAAAGGATCGGTACAGATTGCTGAAAATCTGACACCAACGCAGAAATGTGAGGCTCGCGGTCTGGTGGCGGAGTTTCCTGACGTGTTCTCTTCCGTCCCGGGGCAGACTCGAGTAGCCCATCATCACATTGATATTGAGCCGGGGGCGCTGGTTTGCCAGAGGCCGTACCGTATACCTGAGCGTAAAAGACAGGTAATAAAAGCGGAAATTGACGAAATGCTGAGACTGGGGGTAATAGAAGAGTCCCAAAGTGACTGGAACAGTCCAATCGTTTTAGTCGATAAGCCAGACGGGTCAACTCGATTTTGCATTGATTTCAGACGAATCAATGAGAAATCGAAATTTGACGCTTATCCGATGCCCCGAGTAGATGAGTTGCTGGAGCGTCTAGGCACGGCTCATTTTATGACGACACTGGATTTAACGAAGGGGTACTGGCAGATACCCCTGACTCCGGAATCTAGAGAGAGGACGGCGTTTTCGACTCCCTTCGGGTTATACCAATTCAGGACCATGCCCTTTGGGTTGCACGGAGCCCCCGCCACTTTCCAGCGGATGATGGATCGCATCTTGCGGCCCCATCAGCAGTACGCCGCTGCTTACATAGATGACGTGGTTATCCACAGTGAGGATTGGCCGAGTCATCTGTGTAAGGTAGCGGCGGTGCTGCAATCCTTGCGGGAGGCGGGGCTCACTGCTAACCCAAAGAAGTGTGCCATTGGGAAGAGTGAGTCGGAGTATTTGGGGTATCGAGTAGGGGGCGGCCAGATCAGACCGCTAGTTGCTAAGGTGAAAGCCTTGGCTGACTGGCCGGTTCCTACAACCAAAACCCAGGTGCGCTCTTTCTTGGGACTAGCGGGCTATTATAGAAAGTTCATCCCAAGTTTCGCTACGCTCGCTGCTCCCTTGACAGACCTCACCCGGAAGGCTGCCCCAAATACGGTTCAGTGGACGGAGTCGTGCCAGAGGGCCTTTCTCGCCTTGAAGCGGAGGCTGTGTAGTAAGCCAGTACTATGCAGCCTGGATTTTGGTAAGAGGTTCACCCTGCAGACGGATGCGTCAGAGACAGGTCTCGGGGCAGTGTTGTCTCAGGAGGTTCGGGGAAGCGAGCACCCGGTCCTGTATATCAGCAGGAAGCTCCTTCCCCGCGAGAAAAATTATAGCACCATCGAGAAGGAGTGTCTTGCGGTAAAATGGGCAGTCGAGTCACTCCGGTACTACCTCCTGGGGCGACACTTCACCCTGGTTACAGATCATGCCCCCTTAGCATGGCTTCACCGGATGAAAGATAGCAACGCCAGAATCACACGGTGGTACTTGGCCTTGCAGCCCTACGCCTTCAGGGTAGTCCACCGAGCAGGAAAGCTGCATCAAAACGCAGACTTTTTCTCTTGGGAAGGCATGGGGGTGTAAGATTTTCGAATGAACCGGTGGTGTCATTCTGAGGGGAAGGATATGTAACAGGGAGAGATCTGTGCTGACTCTGCTGGCGTGTTCACGGGCTGCAGGAAGAGGGCGGCAGTCGCCCAACAGCCGCCTGTGAGTCATGGCAACTGGGAGGCGGGTCTTGGGTGATTGTTGGTCCTATAAAATAACGCTCTGTTGTTTCCTCAGGTCTGCCCACTTAGACGCGCTAAGGGTGCGGACGCTTTGATTCGGGACCGGGAATCAGCGGGAAGAAAAATAAAGAACCACAGCGAGACAGAGAGAGAGAGAGAGAGAGAGAGAGAGAGAGAGAGGGAACCCTTGGGCAGACCCCGGCGTATCGTGAAAGAGCAGGCTAGATAGCCGAGAGAGTAGGACGGTGATCCAGGTCGTGCGGGTAGCGGCGACCGGGATAATGCTGCAGAGTGCAGCACCTTTTATTTGTAGTTTTATTACTGTTTTATTTTCCCTTGTTCTTTTCGCCTTCTGTTTTCATTATTATTTCTTTGAGCACCTGCGAGTGCATTTGCTGTTCGTGTACCAGCTGTGGTATTTCCGTGGTGCTGTCTATCATCGTTGATAGGCAGCCCACGGTCAACAGTGCCCTCTGCCGGAGAGAAAAAAGAACAGGTCTAAAATAAAACTGGGCACCTGTGTGGTGTTTCCTAAATACACCTGTCTGTCTCCTGGTCAGTGAATTACCCACACCCCTGTCACAGGGAGATATACTTATTTCATCAGAGGGTATATTGCAGATATGCCAATTTTAGCAGCGTGTCTATAGCAGGTATGCTAATTTAAGCAGAGGGTAGTATGGGAGATATGCAAATTTTGGAAGAGTGTACATGGGAGACATGCATATTTCGACAGAGGGTATTATGGCAGATATGCTAATTTTAGCAGAGGGTATTATGGGAGATATGCTAATTTTAGCAGAGGGTAGTATGGGAGATATGCAAATTTCAGCTGAGGGTATATGGAGATATGCAAATTTTGGAAGAGGGTATATGTTATACCCATATATGTCCTATCCCCTTTTCTTCTGGACCCTGAAAAAAGCTGACCGAAAGAGGATTGATGCTTTCGAGCTATGGTGCTGGAGAAGACTGTTACGGATACCATGGACACCAAGGGTCACCAATAAAGAGGTTCTGGAGTGCATCAAGCCAGAAATTTTGCTTGAGAGAAAGATAACCAGACTCCGGCTCACTTATTTTGGTCACATGATGCAATCAGATTCATTGGAGAAAGCAATGATGCTTGGAATGGTCAGTGGAACAAGAAGACGCGGCCGCCAAAAAACGCGTTGGCTCGACGCAATCAAAACAGACACAGGCTTAGGCATAGAACAGCTGAAAGGTAAAGTCCAAGACCGGAAAACATGGCGAGAGATGGCCTATCGAATCGCTGAGAGTCGGATCCGACTGACCGGATAACATCATCATCATCATATGTTAGATAGGCTAATTTTAGCAGATGGTATTATGCAAGAAATGCTAATTTTAGCAGAGGGTCTTATGGGAGATATTGAAATTTCAGCAGAAGGTATATGGAGATATGTCAATTTTGGAAGAGGGTTAGGGTTAGGGTTAGGGTCAGGGTTAAGGTTGGGGTTAGGTTCAGGGTTAGGGTTAGGGTCAGGGTTAAGGTTATGTTTAGGGTTAGGGTTAGGGTTGGGGTTAGGTTCAGGGTTAGGGTTAGGGTTAGGGTGATGGTTGGGAGTGGCAGTTTGATTAGAATCCAAAGTGGTTTCAGGGGCTCCAGTAGGTGTGTTGAGCTGGGCAGTATATGTAGGGGCTTGGATGCACAGCCAGTCTGCATTTTATTCTGGTGGTTCGTTGATTGGTCTGGTTGGTCCTCTGTCTGGTGTTGTTGTTTGGTTGAGATCGGTTTGTTGACATCATGGTAATTTCTTCTGAAATGTAGGTGGGGACATTGCTGGTGTGTGGTTTCTTGGACCTTTGTGGTTTAGGTTCCTTGTATGCCAGGACTGTGAAGGAGTTGTTGCTGAGGTTTGGCTGGGGTTGCTCTGTTCTCTGTAGTTGTGCCAGATTCTCTTGTGCCATCAGAAAAGCTGTCTGGAAGGTAGTCTGCTTGATCTTCTTCCTGAAATTCTTGCAGGCCCATGTTTTTGCCTTCTGGAATGGTTCCAGTTCTTGGTTGATATTCTGTCAGGTCTGTTTGTAGTCTGGAGAGTGTATCTTCATAATGTATTTGCAGGATTTGAAGATTTGTGTGCATCCAATTCTTGGCATTGGCTGCTAAGAGTTCTGCCGTGGCTGGAGTTGGCAGGGCTGGCTTGATGTAGAGTTGCAAGTGGTTGGTTTACTTCAGCATTCCAGGTGGGACTCTGTTGTTGATGATAGCTTCATTCACGTTGTCCAAATGGTGGATTGTTTGGATCAATCTGTAGAAAGCCTTTACTGGGTGTATGGAGGATTCCATAGTGCTGAAAAGAAAGAGTGGTTAGGGTGATGTGTTGTAGTGTGCCTGGAGTGTACTGTAGGTGGTGTGAGAAGTGAGAGAACCGATTGATTTGTAGCTTGTGTTGGCACCGTTAGGTTTCCACTACAAACACAATCTATACTTACCTTTCTGAAGTGCTGTGTAGGTGGGGTGGGTGGTGAGAGTGTGATTTGTAGCTTATGTTGGCACCGTTAGGTTTCCACTACAAACACAATCTATACTTACCTTCCTGGAGTACTGCGAATGATGGCTGTGTTGGTATCGTGGTATTTAAGTGCTGGGAAAGGAAGAGGTTAGTTTTTTTGCAAGATATCCTAAAAGAAAAATGTATTTGTGGTTAGTTGCTGCAAAGGAAAAAAAAAGGGAGGTTATTTCCTGAAAAATAAAAATTAGTTTAGTCCTAAGTTCCTATTCAATGTTTCCTTCTGGTAGCCAGGAGATGGTAAAGAATCCTGTCCTGTTGGATCTCTTGCCTTGGTCTCTGTTGGTTTCCTGAATTTATTATTCTTTAGGTGTGCACAACGTTTCGCCTCTTCATTAGGCTTCATAGGTGTTCTGAAAGCTGAATTACCTGGTCATCATTTTATGCATTTCAAGTTTGCATAGCACCACCCTCTGGGCTGGGCTAGAGGCCCCTATTGTTCTGCCCTTAATGGGGGTGATCAGGCTCAAAGGTTGCCCTGAATGACTGCTAATTACCCTTTTTGCTTTTAAGGTCACCCTCCAGAGTTCCATTGGTAGGTGCGAATCACTCTGGAATGTGTGGGTTAGCTCTGTGGGAAAATCAAGTTATAGCAAAAATAAAAACATTTTGAAAAAACATTTTAAAAACATTTTAAACTTACCTTTGTTTCTCCTGAGTCAGAGGCACTGGCCGGTTAGAGTGAGGAAGGAACTTTGTTTCCCTGAGAACACTACACTTGGTTGGTTTTCCAAGGAAAGAAAGGTGCACGGGCCATCTAACTTTTTTTTTATTTATTTTTCTGTTTTTTTTGTTTCAAATCTCCTTTTCTAGTGGAGTTCTATAGTGGAGTTCCTAATGTTTAGGCCCAGTGGGAAAGCAGTTTGCAGTTTGTTGATCCAGTCTTTTTCTTTCCATTTCCTTTCTCTGGTTCACAGATTCCAAGTTGTGTTGTAGAAAGTGTGGTACTAGAGGTGTTTGTGATTCTGTTTTTGTGTTTGATATTATAAATGTGTTGTATTAGTCTTACTCTGATAGTGTTGCCTGTTTCTCCAATGTAAATAATTTTGCATGTATCGCATAGATGCAGTTACTGCTGTTTTGTGTAAAGGTTTGTGGAATGTTGTATGTGGTGCCTGTGGTTTTGCTCTGGAGTGTGGTAAGTTGTTTGAAGTGTCGTGGTGCTTTTGTTGGTTTGCGATTAAGTGCAGGCAGTTTACTGGACACTAAGTAGTTGCTCAAGTTTTTGTTTTTTCTGTAGGCTGAGATTACCTTGTGCCCTTTAAGAAGGTTGGTGTCTTGTAATTTGTTGGTTAGATTTTGCTTGACCTGTGAGTTAGCTGCAACACTAAAATGTGAGTAGGTAGTTATAAGTGGAATAATCTTTTTGTTGTCTGTAGGCTTTTGTTCTAGGAAGGTTTTCCTTATTCCTCTGAGGAAGGAATGGGAGTACCCCCTTTGCCTGAGTGCTGTGAATAAGATTTTGGTAGCTGCCTGGAAGTCAGTAGGTTGTGTGCAAATTCTGTGGAATCTGAGTAGTTGTGATTTGATTAAACCTCTAAAAGTGTGTTTAGGGTGGTAGCTTGTTTTGTGTAGTAAAGTGTGTGTGTCAGTTTCTTTAAAATATACTTTGGTGTCTAGCTGGTGTGTTTGTGAAAAATGTGTTCCTTTGTAAGTGGTCGTGTCTAAAAAGTTTACTTCGCTGCTATGTGTGGTGTATTTCACTTTGATGGACTGATGGTGTGTGTTAAGTAAAGAGATGAAATTTTTAAATTCCTCTATGCTATGTGTCCAAGTGCCCCAAATGTCATCTAGGTACCTGAAATAGTGCGTTGGTCTCTGTGGGCATCTGCGGAGGATCGTCTCTTCCCAGTCGGCCATGTAGATGTTGGCATATGATGGCGCAAAGCGTTTCCCCATCGCTGTTCCTTTGGTCTGGAGGTAGAATTGGTTGTCAAATTCAAAGTCGTTTTTTGTTAAGCTGATTTCCAGGAGTTTGATCAATTCTTCGTCTGGTCTGGTTGGATCTGGGTTCAGATTCAAGCATTTCCTGACAGCTGCAATGCCTGCGTTGGTCTCTATGTTTGTGTACAAGCTGTCTATGTCTATTGTAAAAAGAAAGCAGTTTCTGTTAGTTTGAGTGTTTTAATTTTTTCCATGAAGTCATATGTGTCTTTGAGGTAGCTAATGTGTTTGGTGGATATGGGGTTTAAAAAGTGATCTATGTATTCTGCAATTCTATATGATTCGCTGTTGCAGTCCGATACTATCGGTCTGCCTGGTGGTATGGTGTGTGGGATAGTCCAAGTGTCTGGCGATTTGTGTATTTTTGGTAGCGTGTAAAAAAGGCGTGCTCTGGGTGTGTCTGCCCCCCTGAGATAGTGTGCTTGTTTTTTGGTAATTATTTTTTGGTCTGTTAGTGTTTGTATTATTCTATTAATTTCCTGAGTGGAATCAAGATAAACTGGTGCGTCTAATTTCCTGTAGTGTTCTGGATTGTTTACTTGCCTGTTGGCTTCAAAGATGTATTCTTCTCTATCCATTATTACTATTGAGCTGCCCTTGTCTGCTGGTTTGAAAATGATGTCAGTATGTTTTCGTAATTCCTTAAGTGCTATCCTTTCTGGTGCCGTTAGGTTGTCTTCTGTTTTGTAGTTCCCTGGGTTAAATTCGTGTATTGCTTTTAAATCTTCAAGAATGATCTCTGTGATTTCCTGTGGAACTTGGTTGTTCTTTGGTTCCCGGTTGGATTTTGGTAGGAAGGGTATCCAATTTGAGTCTTCTTCCTCTTCAATGAAGGTTGTGATTTTTAGCCTCCTGTGGTAGTCTTGTGTTTCTGCTAGTAGTATCCGCTTCTGTTTTGCTTTTGTTTGTGGTGTGGGTGTGACAGAGAGGCCTTTGCTAAGGAGGCTGTCTTGGCTCTCTGTTGGCTTGAAGTTTTTACACAGATTCACTATGTTTGATGCCCCCTCCCTGGAGATGTTTGGGCTTGTGGGGTCTCCTAGTTTAAATGCTGGCACCAGTGCTGGAGCATATCCTTGGTTGTGTTGGTTGTCCAATGGATGTTGTCTCTGCCAACTCGGAAGTTCTCAGTTGGTAACAGTGGTATGTGTGGCAGGTTGGCTGAGATGAATCTGTTTAGTTCTTCCAAGTTCCGTTGGGCCTGCATGTCGAGTGCTCATGAGAAGTTCACTAGTGGCACTTTGATTTCTGCAGTTGGGAAGGTTTTCTTTGCTGACCTGTACATCTTTTGTAGGTTTTTGACTTTGAGTTTCTGGTCCTTGTTATTGATTCCGAATGATAGCAAACACAACCACCAGAAATCAAAACAACCAACAAATTTGAGTCACTTCAGAATTGTGATGAGCAGAACAAACAACAAGAGAATGAAAGAAACAACATCCAGGACCCCATTGACAGTGGTGACCAGACAGCAAAAAGAAGGGAGGTCATGATTGTTGGGGACTCCATATTGAGAAACACAGCATCTTTAATTGCTTTAATCAGAAAACAGAAGACATTGGGGAAACACAGCAGCAGCTCAAAGTCAAACAGCTGCGTGTGTTTCTCTGATAACAAACAAGCTGAAACTCGAAGCAGCTGATTCAAATTCAGCGCCGTTCTGAGACACGGGCGAGGGGAGGAGCCAACAGCACAGCAGAACAACGCAGTTAAACGAGGCAGTCTTCCCAGCGACAGCGAGTGGGAGAAGTACAGGCGTGGAAAAGTACAGAGCAGTTTAGAAGCAGTTTGAAAGCAGGTAGACGGCTGCAGAAGAAACTAAACTTCATAAAAAACCCTCAACATGGTCTTCAAGCCAGTAATCTGTGACACCTGCTTGATGTGGGAAATCCGAGAAAACCCAGCGGAGCTAAACCAAGTGTGCGTAAAGTGCAGCGCGATCCAGGACTTGCATAAACTAGTAAGTATGCTAGAAATGGAGCTGGAAGAAGTGCGACAGCAACAGGATCTTGAGGAACTGGCACAGCCACAATTCATGGAAGTCCACACCACCCCTAACAGACTGAAAGCCACCAGGGAGATAGAAGGTCAAAACAGCTGGGTTCAGGAAGGCAGAAGCAGGGAAAAAAAGAAACTTCCTCAAACACAACCAGCAGAAATCAAAACACCCAACAAATTTGAGTCACTTTAGAATTTTGATGAGCAGAACCAACAACAAGAGAATGAAAGGAACAACATCCAGGACCCTATTGACAGTTGTGACCAGACAGCAAAAAGAAGGGAGGTCATGATTGTTGGGGACTCCATATTGAGAAACACAGCAAGTTCAATTCGCAGTTTGGACCCCCTTACTACAACAGTGTGCTGCCTTCCGGGAGCCTCGGTCAAGCACATCACTGAGAACGTGGACAGGCTCCTAGAACGAACAGGAGATGACCCGGTAGTAGTTGTCCACATCGGTACAAACAACATTGGAAGAGACAGACCAAAATCCCTGCAAAACAAATTCAGAGAGCTAGGAAGGAAATTAAAAGAGAAAACCAAAACTGTGGTATTTTCTGGTATACTACCGACACCTTGCAAAGGACTATATGGACAGCTGGAAATAATTAATCAAAACGCATGGCTGAAGATGTGGTGCACACGGGAAGGCTTCACCTATCTTGAACATTGGACCACATTCTACAATGAGGACTATCTGTATAGACGGGATGGACTGCACTTAAATAAGAAGGGAACCAGTCTACTTGGAGAAAAGATCCTCGAGCAGGTTCAGAAGCATTTCAACTAGAAAGGAAGGGGGGAGAAATCAACAAAAAAACAGAAGGGAGACCGCATCAAAACAAGAACAACAACTCAGGTAAGACAACCATTAAATGTATTTATCTAAATGCTAGAAGTATCAGAAACAAAACTCTAGAACTTGAAGCTACTGCACTAACAGGTAACTATGATGTGATAGGTGTTACAGAAAGTTGGTTGTCTGAGAGTGATGCGGACGAATATAATATTTGTGGGTATACACTGTATAGGAAAGACAGGCAGGACAGAAGAGGAGGAGGGGTAGCGCTATACATAAGAAACAGTCTTGAAGCCCAGGTGTTAAACCTGGACAAAGAAAATAAAACCGAATCAATATGGGTAAGAATAACGGACAAAATTTCAAAGGGCATAATAATAGGAGCATGCTATAGACCACCAGATTCAGAAGGTGAGCAAAATAATCTGTTAAACAATGACATTAGAAATACATGTAGCAAAGGAGAAGCCATACTAATGGGGGATTTCAACTTCCCCCAAATAAAATGGGAAAACCCGGTGGGTAGCGACAGGAGGGGAGGCATGCCTTGATTTAGTCTTTTCAAATAACGAAGATAGAATAACTAAAACAGAGGTCAGAGAACCACTGGCAAACTCAGACCACAACATGGTCTCATTTGAAGTGTTTTTTAAAACCCCAAAAGGAATGACTTAAGCTAAGGTTTACAGTTTTAGAAAAGCAAACTATGAAGGTATGAAACACAGACTAACAAAAGTAGATTGGAGTAAAATAGAGAAAACACCCACAGAAGAAGGATGGTTGTTCTTCAAAAATGTAGTACTAGAGGCGCAAAACAATTATATCCCTAAAGTAGACAAATCTAAATGTAAAACTAAATTGCCAAAATGGTTTAATAGATCAATTACAAAAAATATTCAGCGAAAAAAGGCACTTTACAGAGCATTAAAAAAGGACCAAAAAGAAAGTACGCAGAAAGAGTACAAGTTTGTGGCAGCCATTTCGACATTAAAATTTATCGCAGAAATTTCTACTTCGCAAGCTTGATGCGGGTTTGGATGCTGATGATATATGCCAAGTTTCAGAACAATCACTTCAACGGTTCCCAAGAAGATGATTTCGAAAGGTTTTATCGAAAAATGCATCACAGCGCCAATAGCAAGGACGCAGCAGCAAAATGTTTTCAGCATCTCACAACATCTGGGAAGCCTAACTAGAACCTAGTATCAATACCCATCTAAGCATGTTTAGTTCTCAATATGACAAGTTTAAAATCAACAACTTCAATTGTTCCACAGAAGAAGATTTTGATAGTTTTTTTTCAAAAATGCAAGGCAGCCCTCTTGTTTAACGAGAGTCAGTTGTATTGCTAAACTTGATGTGGGTTTGGATGCTGATGATGTATGCCAAGTTTCAGATCAATCGCTGCACCGGTTCCCAAGAAGTAGATTTCGAAAGGTTTTATCGAAAAATGCGTCACGGCGCCAATTGCAAGGATGCAGCAGCAAAAAATGTTCAGCATCTGACAGCCAATGTATCCAGCTTGTTAGCTGCCAAGTCAGAACCTGATCAGTCACACAGCTTTGAAGCAGCAGCAGTTTAAAGTTTTGGGAAGAAAAAAATAAAAAAATAAAATAATAATAATAATAATAATAATAATAATAATAATAATAATAATAATAATAATAATAACACAACATTTACTTTAAAAGTAAATGACGTAAAGTGTTTGAATAGTGTAATAGCGGTACATGCGGCATTCACCAAGTCAAAAGGACAGAGGAAATCCCCCCTCCCAGTGGAGAGAAGTCTGCACTACATTGTACAATCTTTGAGCGCATCTAAAGGCATCCAATAATTTTAAACAAACAAACGCAGGTGCAGTAGCCTACATGTTTAACCAGGAAAAAAAGCACTAGTTAGGGATATGCCCTCATGTTGCTGTGGTACTTCCAACATTATAGAGTAGTCCACTTCCAAATAATGATAATATCAATATTCATATTGCAGTAAGTATAACCGGATTTAAGCTATGTAAAAAGGCTCAATTGAAATTAATTTTGAAAACTAGAGCTCCGCTCTAAATCATAACAGTAAGCCCGCGAAGTATTTTGAAAACATAACTTAGTAAACATCAAAAGGAGAGAAAAAAAGGTGCTTGTATTTAGACTTTATATTTGCTGGTTTGTGGGTATATAAACACATTAGGCCACATTATAAAAGACAGCGTCGAGGCATTACAACCCTACACTGCCTGCATGAAGCAAATCCAGAGAGAAAATATCTTCCCTTCCCCATATGAATAGGTTTTCTGCACAGTTCAAGGGCAAGATCAGAACACAGAATTTAAACTCTGCTTTACCTAGCATGCCGATCAAGCATGTGAGGAACTTGTATTAAGCAGAATAGTCTGTTTGATAAAAGTCATAGCGTCCTCTGGGTTTTCAAAAATGTGTTGGCTTCCATTAAACGAAATCTTTAAATAAGCAGGGAAAAGCAAACCATACCTTATATCGGGGACATTGCTTAAAATGCGCTCAACTTCCCCGTAAGCAGATCGCCTCCTAGTGAGCTCAGGTACGAAATCTGGTAAGACAAATACATTCTGGTCCTGGAATTGAAGAAGCAGCCAATACCCAGGTTGGCACTTGCAGGGTTAAGGAGGATTGCGTGATGTTTTCGAGGCAGAACGTTCTAGTGCAAGATGATTGCTTTTGCTACTGTTTTGACTGTTTTGCTATTGCTCAAAATGCTCTAGTGCAGAGTGACTTTGTTTTGCTTTTGATACAGCTGCACTTTCAAAAGATTAGGGAAAGAATGTGTTCAAGGTTGCTGTATTTGTGTGAGATAGTGGAGTTGTTTCCCCAGGCTTTGAGTAAAAAACAGCTCCTTATAGGGAGGATTTTGAGACTGTTCTATGATATTGTTGATGTATTAGTGTGTTTGTGTTGCTGCTGTGGTGTGTTCATGTTTACTGTCATCAGCCATTTCATACAACAGGAGATTTCCCCCCTACTACAGAGCTGGGATTCACTGCAGTCTATATTCTTTCCTGTCTGCTACTGGTTTACCAAGGAGGGTGAGTATATTAAGGGAAACCACATCCCATATTCAGTAGTTAAGCCGCTAGCAGATAGGATTGATGAAACTGTATTAGGTGAAATAAAGAACAGATTAAAAGTGTGTGTGTGTGTGTGATATGATTGGTGCGTGTAGGTGAGCAGAGGTCTTGAAGTGTAATGTGTACAGTACTGTGTTGTAGTCTGAGTTGGCTTTCCCCTGTGCTGGAGCCCAGCTGGGCTGTTTATATTTGGTTTCTAAAAATGCAGAATTAAATCAATGTTTTATTTTCAAGAGTCTGCATGATTGTTTAATTTGTGTTGAATTAATTGAACGGAAAGTTTCAGTTCAGGAATTGTTGTAAAGGAGTGGATTAAAATAAAATATGGATTGCAACGGTGATGCAATAGAACTGGAAGCTAGAAGTTTAGCTTAAAGAAGCAGTGAAAGATTAGATCCTGGGCGAACAGGCAATATGCAGATAAGGTGTCTGAGCAGTTGTCCAGCAGCTGAGGAGTGTTAATAGTATATATTGAAGGCACAGCTCATAGCTGCAAACTCAAAACAAGTTTTAGAATGAATAAAATTTTAAGAAATGCTCTAATTGTGTAACAGTGTAACTCACCCATGTGCCCAAAGGGGAAGGGAAATGGAGACTGACTATTGATTACCAAAGATTGAATCCAGTATTGCCTTAAATGGCACAAATTGTAACTTACCCACATACGAGACAGCAGGAGCGAGACACTCTTGATGACATGGCACATGAGGCCAGTGGTTATGGTTCCACAGGAATACATACTAATTGAGTTTATTACAGGAACTCCAAGATGTACCCTGACCTATTTTGTGTTCACAGAGAAGTGACCGAAACAGGCTCCTGTGAAGAACTCGAAAAAGAGCCAATCCCACAGTGGTTTGGTATGATAAGGGACTAGCTCCTCAAATGAAAATTGTACAAAAATAGATCTAACCTCAAGAGATTAAAAACGAAACCCATGCAACACCCACTAACCGCACACTATAAACATATTGCAACAACAATTAAACCAAAGTCTTGAAAAATATGTACAACAAAGTACTATTGCTTCAATAAGTAGAACATGGAACCGACGTGACATACTGTCTGAATTAGCAGGATGATTTGGGGCAGCCCAATCTACCATGAATGGAATAAAGGCTGAATTTCCACAATGAGATAATGATGTAACAAATACATGGGATGCAAAAGGCATTATGCTTTCCACAGCGGGCTTCGTGTTCAACTGCAGCGAAGAAGAAAGCAGAGACTCTTGGAGAACATTGCAAGACACGGGCCACTGGCAGGGCTCACTACCTCGTAAATCAGCCAGTGGACACCCCAGAGTCCCCAGCATTAAGAACGGATTCTGAGAACAGTAACCATGAGTCTGAGTGCGAAAAACCGTACTATGTAAATGTAAATGTTAATGATGTAGTCATGAGAATGGAAATAGACACAGGAGCTGCTGTAACTTTGATTTCCGAAAAAGTGTACAAACAAAAGTTTCCTAAGGTTAAGCTCCACCTGACTGATTGTGTGTTAAAGACAAATACAAATGAACCACTTGATGTGTTGGGTAAACTCAATGTCAGTGTAACATACCGAGGAGAAATCTTTAATTCAGCTCTTGTAGTGACTAAGGGAAATGTCCCTGCATTGTTGCGCAGAGACTCAGCAAGCTGATGCAGTAGGAGCTCTGTGTAATAAGATACTGAAACTAGACTGGAGAAAGACACTTGGAGTTACTGATGCAGTAGGAGCTCTGTGTAATAAGATACTGAAACTAGACTGGAGAAAGACACTTGGAGTTACTGATGCAGTAGGAGCTCTGTGTAATAAGATACTGAAACTAGACTGGAGAAAGACACTTGGAGTTACTGATGCAGTAGGAGCTCTGTGTAATAAGATACTGAAACCAGACTGGAGAAAGACACTTGGAGTTACTGATGCAGTAGGAGCTCTGTGTAATAAGATACAGAAACCAGACTGGAGAAAGACACTTGGAGTTACTGATGCAGTAGGAGCTCTGTGTAATAAGATACTGAAACTAGACTGGAGAAAGACACTTGGAGTTACTGATGCAGTAGGAGCTCTGTGTAATAAGATACTGAAACTAGACTGGAGAAAGACACTTGGAGTTACTGATGCAGTAGGAGCTCTGTGTAATAAGATACTGAAACTAGACTGGAGAAAGACACTTGGAGTTACTGATGCAGTAGGAGCTCTGTGTAATAAGATACTGAAACTAGACTGGAGAAAGACACTTGGAGTTACTGATGCAGTAGGAGCTCTGTGTAATAAGATACTGAAACTAGACTGGAGAAAGACACTTGGAGTTACTGATGCAGTAGGAGCTCTGTGTAATAAGATACTGAAACTAGACTGGAGAAAGACACTTGGAGTTACTGATGCAGTAGGAGCTCTGTGTAATAAGATACTGAAACTAGACTGGAGAAAGACACTTGGAGTTACTGATGCAGTAGGAGCTCTGTGTAATAAGATACTGAAACTAGACTGGAGAAAGACACTTGGAGTTACTGATGCAGTAGGAGCTCTGTGTAATAAGATACTGAAACTAGACTGGAGAAAGACACTTGGAGTTACTGATGCAGTAGGAGCTCTGTGTAATAAGATACTGAAACCAGACTGGAGAAAGACACTTGGAGTTACTGATGCAGTAGGAGCTCTGTGTAATAAGATACTGAAACTAGACTGGAGAAAGACACTTGGAGTTACTGATGCAGTAGGAGCTCTGTGTAATAAGATACTGAAACTAGACTGGAGAAAGACACTTGGAGTTACTGATGCAGTAGGAGCTCTGTGTAATAAGATACTGAAACTAGACTGGAGAAAGACACTTGGAGTTACTGATGCAGTAGGAGCTCTGTGTAATAAGATACTGAAACTAGACTGGAGAAAGACACTTGGAGTTACTGATGCAGTAGGAGCTCTGTGTAATAAGATACTGAAACTAGACTGGAGAAAGACACTTGGAGTTACTGATGCAGTAGGAGCTCTGTGTAATAAGATACTGAAACTAGACTGGAGAAAGACACTTGGAGTTACTGATGCAGTAGGAGCTCTGTGTAATAAGATACTGAAACTAGACTGGAGAAAGACACTTGGAGTTACTGATGCAGTAGGAGCTCTGTGTAATAAGATACTGAAACTAGACTGGAGAAAGACACTTGGAGTTACTGATGCAGTAGGAGCTCTGTGTAATAAGATACTGAAACTAGACTGGAGAAAGACACTTGGAGTTACTGATGCAGTAGGAGCTCTGTGTAATAAGATACTGAAACTAGACTGGAGAAAGACACTTGGAGTTACTGATGCAGTAGGAGCTCTGTGTAATAAGTTCCAGTCTGTTTTCAGCCCCAGAATTGGTTGTGTGACCAGAGTTAAGGCTAGTCTGAGGGTGTTTAAAGAAGCCACACCACAATTCTGAAAGCAAGACCGGGACCTCATGCTTTGAAACCAGCTGCAGAAAGCCAGTTAAGAGCTGGAGAAACAGTGTGTAATTTCAAAGGTTGACTTTAGGGAATGGGCTGCTCCTTTAGTATGTGTGCCAAAACAGGACGGTAGTGTATGCATTTTCAGGGATTACTAGGTTACCATGAATCCGTGGATAGAGGTGGACCAATACCCAATTCCGAGAACCAGAGATCTGTTTGCAAAATTGGCAGGGGGAACTAATCTCAAAGTTAGACCTCTCCCAAGCTTACCAGCAGGTGGAGCTGAACAAACACTCAAAGAAATACTTAACAATAAACATGCCACTGGGATTGTTTAAGTACAACCGACTACCGTATGGAGTAGCTAGCACCCCCCTATCTTTCAGCGAATTATAGAACAGATCTTGTCTGGAAGGGGTCATCTGTTATTTGGACGACACAGCATACGGCTTAAAGAAGCCAAATGTAGTTTCAGTTACAGGATTCAGTAAAATATCTTGGGCACAAAATAAATGTGCAGGGAATTAATCCCATCACTGAGAAAACACAAGCTATTGTCGGAGCACCTGTTCCCAAGAATGTGCCAGAACTGGAGTCATTCCTGGGCCTTCTAAATTACCATGCAGTTTATTCCGAATTTGTCACATTGATTAGCCCCATGACTGCGCTACTACGGAAAAATGTAATGGAAATGGTCTGATGGTTGTGAAAGTGTTAGTGCGTTATGACCTGACGCTGCCAGTAGTGCTGACGTGCGATGCATCTCCTGTAGAAATTGGAACAGCTATTTCACACATGTGTTGGGATGGCTCAGAGCACCTGTGAACAGGATGGCTTTGCAGGGGTGACGTCAGACCAGAAATACAGACTCCAAACAATGAGGAATGGCAGTGAACCTGTGACGGTACGGCGTCCAGAGTTTTATTAAATAATAATAATAATAAACAAAAAGATTTAAACAAAACACACAAAACAAAGGGGGCATTGGCCAAAGAAACAGACAGACAAAACAAATGTGGACGAACCCAACAAACAAGTACCGTGCTGGAGCTTCCAGAATGCTGTAGCAATTGTTATTTTACTCTCCTTCTCTCTCCCCTTCTCCACTCACGAACGCACAACCCAAAGTGAGTGAAAACATGCTGCTTTTATGCAGCTGTACTGAGACTCAACTGCTAATCAATCATTCAACTGGAGTCTCAGCACAACTGCACTTGAATTAATAAACTGCAATTCCCCGTGCTCACATATTATTACGTTTTACTTGCACGTGAAGTGCTGTGCAATCCTTGTGCCTAAATACAAATATACATTTTAAACACTTGTGTTACACAGACCCGTTTATATCCAGTGTACCAATGACTATACACCAACATTAACACACAACATATAACACAAAATACACACAGGGGTGGGCACTTTGCCACACCACCTAATCAACTTTTTGACCCCACCTGCATTAAGGCACCTCAAACTGCAGGTGCAGAGTATAATAGGCTCAGAGAGATTTATTGCCCTAAGTTGATGCTTGACCAACACGCATAAGGGAGACAAGGTAAAAGATCGAGTGCATTTCATTCACCGAGACATCACTAATGTTCAGGAACAGCATAAGCCTCAATCTTCTAAGAGAACACTTGCACTTACACATCCATTCAGAGGCTTGAGCAACCCCAATCTCACCTCATGCTTTGCAAATGCAACATTGCAGTTCCCTCTTCACTTGCAGCTTCTGCAGGATTCAGTAAAACACAATCAGCAAGAGGCTATCAGGAGCTTTGTTTACCACTATGATCACTTGCCATCCACTGCATCTCTAACTACTGGTGATATTTGTCACTTCTTAGGAGAACCCTTCAATAGAGGTGAGCAGCAAGATGTTGCAGTTTCTCACCAAATTGTCTGAAATTTCTCCTGAAGTATCTTGCATGGTTCCAGACACAGTAAGTGAACTTATTCAGACAACAGGAAGAATGATTGCAGTGCAAATCAGAGAGGACCGTTACAAAGTGACACAATGCCTAGTTTACTGCATTGCAGAAGAGCAAAATTACTGTGGACAACAGGAATGACCAGTTATCTTCCATTATTATACACCGAGGACAGGGTGTTACTTCAAGACAATATGTGTCTCTTCTTGCTATGGGTGCTTCTGGAAAATGGGTGCATGTAAATGATGCATTCATTGAAGTCAAACCATGGCCAACAAGTGCAAAGGACATGGACATGGCCTTTTATGAAGAGATCGAATGCTTTACAAATGCCTTACATTGGCCTAACTTCATAACACCTCTATAACAAGGAGAATAATGGGTTTTTTAGCATTAAAATGTGTCAGTATACTACCCTTTAGCACTGACATGCATATGCACCTTTTTAACCATTCATATCATTGTAGTTTTGTACCTACGTAAATATTAATATATCAATACCTATCAAAACATATGTATGTAAGAATACAATGTTTATACTTTCAATACTGTCCGAAAGTCCCTTCTACCATTATTTTACTTTCAAATCTTTTCTCATTCAATATATTACTCTACTTATTACTCTCTTGTCCTGTCTGTCTGTCTATTTACCGTACACATTCTCGAACATCTTTCCCTCACCTTATTCATTATTTGATCAAGTAAAAAAAAACAAGTGATGTCTATAAGAAAAACACTGTCAATGTAAAAAAAACAAGTTAGAAAAACATAATAGCCGTTTAAAGGGGTGATATCAAACACAAAAGCACAAGTTAGGAGAAGCAATCAGGCCAATCTTGTCAAGCATCAAGCAAACAGGTACAATTGGAAAGGTGCTGGGGCCCAAGATTCACACAATTCTTGCTTATAACTTTTTTTGATCGCTTCGCTCCACTTTATCGCTCCACTTGAAGTGTGTGTCAGTCTCAGTGTGTGTGTGTGTCTCAGTGCGTGTGAGTGTGTGTCTCTGTGTGTGTGTGTGTGTGTCTGTGTGTGTGTGTGTGTGTGTGTGTGTGTGTGTGTGCTGTGTGTGTGTGTGTCTCAGTGTGTGTGTGTGTGTGTGTCTCAGTGCGTGTGAGTGTGTGTCTCAGTGTGTGTGTGTGTGTGTCTCAGTGCGTGTGAGTGTGTGTCTCAGTGTGTGTGTGTGTGTCTCAGTCACTTCAAGTCAAAGAGCATTTCAAGTGGAGCGATAAAAACTCATTTTTGTGTACAGGGCTCATGGCCCTGTTGCAGTAGAAATTATGCTTATAATGGATTACTGGTTGTTAAACATTGCTAAAATTATTAAATGTTCTCAGAACATAACAAATAGCTTCTAACCAAATCTGTGTAGGTCTTTTAAGACATTCTACAAGTTATATATATACACAACATGTATTTAATTTTTTTTTTAATGTAATTAATTTTTTTACATTATTATTAGCACAGAAGCTGATTAATATGGACACACACTTGATCATCAGACTGGTAACTTTACAGAGGCTCAGTGGGTCAAGAATTTTAGCATGTCACAAGAAACATTTGAGTACATATGTCATAGACTGACACCGACACTCAAATAACAGATACAAAATTCCGTACCCCTACTACCAGGTGATGCTTTATCGGTCCTAACAATAAGTATACTTTTAAGGTAGGGTATGCCGCTGTATCTCCATGGATCCAGGAGATGGCCACGTGACACACAATGGAGGGGAGGCATGGTTGCCCATTGTGGTCAGCGGTCTAGGAGGTCTCAGACCTGGTCCTGGTGATGGTGGAGTGGAGAGAGGAGGTGGTACTTGGCAGCTCCATTGTGCTTGAGCGGTGAGTAGGCTGGCCTGGCCGGAAACCAGGGAGTCCTCAAAGTCCTCAGCTAGTGTCACAGTCTCTTTCAGGGTGTCGGGGTTGTGGCGCTGTATTCACACCTGGGTTTCGGCGCCGACCACATGGCTGAACTGCTCAACTATGATCACCTTGCCCATTTCCAAGCTCGTTTTCTGGGTAGGGTTGAGCCAGTGCACCATGTGATCACACAACCTTGGGGCATGTTTCCCCCGTGATATTCAGGCGCCGCAGGTTGTACTGTGCGGCTTCGGTGTCTGTCATTACCTGATAGGCTGCCTGAGCCTCCCCGATCAGACGGGGTCCCAGCTGGCTTGCCCAGAATTTCTTGGGCCATGACGCGATGGTAGCCAGCCACTCAGAAGTGACCAGGTAAGCCTCTGGATCATCCTCCGCCGTCATCTTTTGTGTCCTGGTTTTGGGGCTGTCATCACAGGTCCTGTTGTTGCAGTTCCACCAGCCCGACCCTCTCGATCAGCGCAGTGTACCGCTCCTCTCTCTGTCTTTCCTCGACCTCCCGTCTGCTGTCCCTCACCTCCAGAAGCGCTGCAAGTAAAACGTGATCCATTCCCTTTCTCTGACATCATGTGTGGCAAAGTGGTTAACTGTGTGGAGGTGCAGAAATGCAGCAGTGATTAATGAACAGACAGACAAAGATCAATCAATCAATCTTTATCTTATATAGTGCCTTTAATAGTGCAACACCATCACAAAGTACTTTACAAGATTAAGTAAATACAAGAAAATCCATAATATTTCAAATACAGAGAAATGCATAACACATGATATACAGTAAAAAAAAAAAAAAAAAAAAAAAAAAAAAAAGCATAATATATTAAATACAGTGGACAGAGCAGAATACATGATAGCAGCATAATACATGAAATAGTGCATTAAATACAGTGGACAGAGCAGAATACATGATAGCAGCATAATACATGAAATAGTGCATTAAATACAGTGGACAGAGCAGAATACATGATAGCAGCATAATACATGAAATAGTGCATTAAATACAGTGGACAGAGCAGAATACATGATAGCAGCATAATACATGAAATACAGCAGCTAATAACAGATATCAGGCTAAGGAGCATGGAAAGCAAGAGAGAACAGGTGGGTCTTGAGAGTTGATTTAAAGCAAGTGGGGCGGCGGGGGGGGGGGTTGTGATCACGTTTTTTACGCCTGGTAAGGATCCTGGCAGCGACATTCTGAACTAGCTGCAGTAGATTTATGTTGTCTACCGGGAGACCACCATATAGAGTTGCAGTAGTCGAGTCAAGAGGAGACAAATGCATGACAAAGCATCTCTGCATGTGGGAGGTAAAGGTAGGGATGGACTTTGGAGATGTTTGGAAGATAACCCAGGGGCAATGTTATTTTAATTTTAAATCAAATTGTCTGATGACACAAAAACACAGTAAATAATAATAATTGTGGGAAAGTGCTTAACTGTGTGCAGGTGATCAATAATCAGACAATCAACCATAATCCAGCTGCAGTGAAGGTTTAATTGTATAAGAACATAAGAACATAAGAACATAAGAAAGTTTACAAACGAGAGGAGGCCATTCGGCCCATCTTGCTCGTTTGGTTGTTAGTAGCTTATTGATCCCAAAATCTCATCAAGCAGCTTCTTGAAGGATCCCAGGGTGTCAGCTTCAACAACATTACTGGGGAGTTGATTCCAGACCCTCACAATTCTCTGTGTAAAAAAGTGTCTCCTATTTTCTGTTCTGAATGCCCCTTTTTCTAAACTCCATTTGTGACCCCTGGTCCTTATTTCTTTTTTTCAGGCTGAAAAAGTCCCTTGCCTGATGGCTAAAAGCAGTAAACAATAACAATGCTAATGAAGCAACGCAGCAGCCTGTATTGCTTATTTATAAATCAGCTGGTTGGCCCCGAAATAATAACAGTCACATTTCAGTTCACCCACACCTAACACAAACACCAGCCCACAGCGCATGCTCTAGTGCTCGTGGTGAATACAGTTCTTTAGTTACAGCAAAAGCGCAGTGTTACTGATCCGGTGTCACAGGAAAGAAGTTAGCCGTGAAATAAGTTAGCGATTGCCTTTTCAGCCTTTCTGCGCACGCGCGAATTTTAGAATTTAAAGGCAAGGTTAAGCCGTCTCCATTTTCTGTCGGTAAACTTTAATTCAGAAAATTGTTTTACTTTTAAAAATGTCATCAGGATCTTTATTAAAGCTACGTTATATGTGGTTAAAATCGAAAACACATTGTTATAATGTTAACACTTTGTATTGCATCATGTTGTATTTTATTTAATAATAGCGGTTAACTTTTAGCTACTACAAAGACGTGGCTTTATTTTTGTGTTAAATCATTATAATAACACTTTTTAAATAATATCACAATATCTGTTACTTAACATTCCCAGTTTAAACCATCATCAGAGTTGTCATTTTAAGTTTGTAATCGCCGGATAATTACATTATAGGTTTTCTTTGTACAAATATTACGAAATGATACTCTGATGCTACGATATTCTGTATATTGGTTACGACACATCAGAAACAATTAAGCTTTAAGATCTATAATGTATACTGCCCAAGCCCACCCCAAAAAAAGGCAAAAATCTAAAACAATGTATTTTTAATATACAAAAAACAAAACCAGACGGCATCACAAGCATCGATCTGTAAGTACTGCACTCGAATGTATCATTCATAATACAGGTGTGTGTATATATATATATATATAATATATATATCCATATATATATGAAGTCTGCGTGTGTTTCTTTGTATGATCGTATGAAAGTATGTATAGGAAGCCAATAGTTTTGTGGGTTTCTCAAAAAATCTATCTAAACATCTCTTAAAACATCATCTTTCACTAAAAACGCATAAGTTTTCTGTATATATTAAAACAGGTTTAGATATTCCCACACGTAGACTTGATTAAAACGTCAAAAAGTATTCTCTGTATCAATAAGTGTTTGAAAGGAAATAAACATTTGACAAGTAGTGATTTTCACTCTGCATAAACAAATTATACTGACAAAATAATTGATTTTGTTAAAAATAACACTGCACATCCAAACACAGCGAGCGCTTTACTTTAAATAAAATGTATTAAAAAAATGAATAAGTAAATAAATAACGTACATTTACACTTCGATAAATGAGACAAATATTATTTTTCTGTTTAAAAAAAGTGTCTGCAATACACTTCGATAAATATGATTTCAAAAGTCACATTTTTACAAAAAAAAAAAAAAAAAAATACGGTCGGCAATACCTGTTTTCGTTTCTTAAAAAAATACAAATGGCATCCGTAAAATCTTGGATAAATCTCCACAGAACCTTGCCTTTAAATTCTAAGATTCGAGCGTGCGCAGAAAGGCTCAAAAAGGCAATGCTAACTTATTTCCCGTGACGCCGGTACAGAGTTTAACAATCATTCATCATGTTTCTTTTATATAATGTATACCTTGAATAAGGCTACACTACTTAAAGTTGGAGGCATATTTACCATGTATGTGTAGTACTACTAAGTGGCAAATTAAAAGGTTGTCCCCAGTGGTTTGGCACACATAGGCTGGTTCATCTCCACCAGGTGGCGCTTTGATTGGCAAAAGTGAGCCATCAACCATACCAATGACACCCAGCATCCCGCTATCGGCTAGAAATTCAACCAGACCAATCACACCCAGCATCCCGCTATCGGCTAGAAATTCAACCATACCAATGACACCCAGCATCCCGCTATCGGCTAGAAATTCAACCCACCCAGCAATCAACACCCAGCATCCCGCTATCGGCTAGAAATTCAACCAGACCAATCACACCCAGCATCCCGCTATCGGCTAGAAATTCAACCATACCAATCACACCCAGCATCCCGCTATCGGCTAGAAATTCAACCAACCAATGACACCCAGCATCCCGCTATCGGCTAGAAATTCAACCAGACCAATGACACCCAGCATCCCGCTATCGGCTAGAAATTCAACCAGACCAATCACACCCAGCATCCCGCTATCGGCTAGAAATTCAACCAGACCAATCACACCCAGCATCCCGCTATCGGCTAGAAATTCAACCATACCAATGACACCCAGCATCCCGCTATCGGCTAGAAATTCAACCATACCAATCACACCCAGCATCCCGCTATCGGCTAGAAATTCAACCATACCAATCACACCCAGCATCCCGCTATCGGCTAGAAATTCAACCATACCAATCACACCCAGCATCCCGCTATCGGCTAGAAATTCAACCATACCAATCACACCCAGCATCCCGCTATCGGCTAGAAATTCAACCATACCAATCACACCCAGCATCCCGCTATCGGCTAGAAATTCAACCATACCAATCACACCCAGCATCCCGCTATCGGCTAGAAATTCAACCATACCAATGACACCCAGCATCCCGCTATCGGCTAGAAATTCAACCATACCAATCACACCCAGCATCCCGCTATCGGCTAGAAATTCAACCAGACCAATCACACCCAGCATCCCGCTATCGGCTAGAAATTCAACCAGACCAATCACACCCAGCATCCCGCTATCGGCTAGAAATTCAACCAGACCAATCACACCCAGCATCCCGCTATCGGCTAGAAATTCAACCATACCAATCACACCCGGCATCCCGCTATCGGCTAGAAATTCAACCAGACCAATCACACCCAGCATCCCGCTATCGGCTAGAAATTCAACCATACCAATCACACCCAGCATCCCGCTATCGGCTAGAAATTCAACCAGACCAATCACACCCAGCATCCCGCTATCGGCTAGAAATTCAACCATACCAATGACACCCAGCATCCCGCTATCGGCTAGAAATTCAACCATACCAATCACACCCAGCATCCCGCTATCGGCTAGAAATTCAACCAGACCAATCACACCCGGCATCCCGCTATCGGCTAGAAATTCAACCAGCACCAATCACACCCAGCATCCCGCTATCGGCTAGAAATTCAACCATACCAATCACACCCAGCATCCCGCTATCGGCTAGAAATTCAACCATACCAATCACACCCAGCATCCCGCTATCGGCTAGAAATTCAACCAGACCAATCACACCCAGCATCCCGCTATCGGCTAGAAATTCAACCATACCAATCACACCCAGCATCCCGCTATCGGCTAGAAATTCAACCATACCAATGACACCCAGCATCCCGCTATCGGCTAGAAATTCAACCATACCAATCACACCCAGCATCCCGCTATCGGCTAGAAATTCAACCATACCAATCAGCATCCCGCTACACAATCACACCCAGCATCCCGCTATCGGCTAGAAATTCAACCATACCAATCACACCCAGCATCCCGCTATCGGCTAGAAATTCAACCATACCAATCACACCCAGCATCCCGCTATCGGCTAGAAATTCAACCAGACCAATCACACCCAGCATCCCGCTATCGGCTAGAAATTCAACCATACCAATGACACCCAGCATCCCGCTATCGGCTAGAAATTCAACCATACCAATCACACCCAGCATCCCGCTATCGGCTAGAAATTCAACCATACCAATCACACCCAGCATCCCGCTATCGGCTAGAAATTCAACCAGACCAATCACACCCAGCATCCCGCTATCGGCTAGAAATTCAACCATACCAATCACACCCAGCATCCCGCTATCGGCTAGAAATTCAACCAGACCAATCACACCCAGCATCCCGCTATCGGCTAGAAATTCAACCATACCAATCACACCCAGCATCCCGCTATCGGCTAGAAATTCAACCATACCAATGACACCCAGCATCCCGCTATCGGCTAGAAATTCAACCAGACCAATCACACCCAGCATCCCGCTATCGGCTAGAAATTCAACCATACCAATCACACCCAGCATCCCGCTATCGGCTAGAAATTCAACCATACCAATCACACCCAGCATCCCGCTATCGGCTAGAAATTCAACCATACCAATCACACCCAGCATCCCGCTATCGGCTAGAAATTCAACCAGACCAATCACACCCAGCATCCCGCTATCGGCTAGAAATTCAACCATACCAATCACACCCAGCATCCCGCTATCGGCTAGAAATTCAACCAGACCAATCACACCCAGCATCCCGCTATCGGCTAGAAATTCAACCATACCAATCACACCCAGCATCCCGCTATCGGCTAGAAATTCAACCATACCAATCACACCCAGCATCCCGCTATCGGCTAGAAATTCAACCAGACCAATCACACCCAGCATCCCGCTATCGGCTAGAAATTCAACCATACCAATCACACCCAGCATCCCGCTATCGGCTAGAAATTCAACCATACCAATCACACCCAGCATCCCGCTATCGGCTAGAAATTCAACCAGACCAATCACACCCAGCATCCCGCTATCGGCTAGAAATTCAACCAGACCAATCACACCCAGCATCCCGCTATCGGCTAGAAATTCAACCATACCAATCACACCCAGCATCCCGCTATCGGCTAGAAATTCAACCAGACCAATCACACCCAGCATCCCGCTATCGGCTAGAAATTCAACCATACCAATCACACCCAGCATCCCGCTATCGGCTAGAAATTCAACCATACCAATCACACCCAGCATCCCGCTATCGGCTAGAAATTCAACCAGACCAATCACACCCAGCATCCCGCTATCGGCTAGAAATTCAACCATACCAATCACACCCAGCATCCCGCTATCGGCTAGAAATTCAACCAGACCAATCACACCCAGCATCCCGCTATCGGCTAGAAATTCAACCAGACCAATCACACCCAGCATCCCGCTATCGGCTAGAAATTCAACCAACCAATCACACCCAGCATCCCGCTATCGGCTAGAAATTCAACCAGACCAATCACACCCGGCATCCCGCTATCGGCTAGAAATTCAACCAGACCAATCACACCCGGCATCCCGCTATCGGCTAGAAATTCAACCAGACCAATGACACCCAGCATCCCGCTATCGGCTAGAAATTCAACCATACCAATCACACCCAGCATCCCGCTATCGGCTAGAAATTCAACCAGACCAATCACACCCAGCATCCCGCTATCGGCTAGAAATTCAACCATACCAATCACACCCAGCATCCCGCTATCGGCTAGAAATCAACCATACCAATGACACCCAACGCTATCGGCTAGAAATTCAACAATACCACACCCAGCATCCCGCTATCGGCTAGAAATTCAACCAGACCAATCACACCCAGCATCCCGCTATCGGCTAGAAATTCAACCATCACACCAATAGAAACACCATCAATCACACCCAGCATCCCGCTATCGGCTAGAAATTCAACCAGACCAATCACACCCAGCATCCCGCTATCGGCTAGAAATTCAACCAGACCAATCACACCCAGCATCCCGCTATCGGCTAGAAATTCAACCATACCAATGACACCCAGCATCCCGCTATCGGCTAGAAATTCAACCAGACCAATCACACCCAGCATCCCGCTATCGGCTAGAAATTCAACCATACCAATCACACCCAGCATCCCGCTATCGGCTAGAAATTCAACCATCCCGCTACCAATCACACCCAGCATCCCGCTATCGGCTAGAAATTCAACCAGACCAATCACACCCAGCATCCCGCTATCGGCTAGAAATTCAACCATACCAATCACACCCAGCATCCCGCTATCGGCTAGAAATTCAACCATACCAATCACACCCAGCATCCCGCTATCGGCTAGAAATTCAACCAGACCAATCACACCCAGCATCCCGCTATCGGCTAGAAATTCAACCATACCAATCACACCCAGCATCCCGCTATCGGCTAGAAATTCAACCATACCAATCACACCCAGCATCCCGCTATCGGCTAGAAATTCAACCATACCAATCACACCCAGCATCCCGCTATCGGCTAGAAAATCAACCAGACCACACCCAGCACCAATCAACCAGACCAATCACACCCAGCATCCCGCTATCGGCTAGAAATTCAACCAGACCAATCACACCCAGCATCCCGCTATCGGCTAGAAATTCAACCATACCAATGACACCCAGCATCCCGCTATCGGCTAGAAATTCAACCAGACCAATCACACCCAGCATCCCGCTATCGGCTAGAAATTCAACCATACCAATCACACCCAGCATCCCGCTATCGGCTAGAAATTCAACCATACCAATGACACCCAGCATCCCGCTATCGGCTAGAAATTCAACCAGACCAATCACACCCAGCATCCCGCTATCGGCTAGAAATTCAACCAGACCAATCACACCCAGCATCCCGCTATCGGCTAGAAATTCAACCATACCAATGACACCCATCACACCCAGCATCCCGCTATCGGCTAGAAATTCAACCATACCAATCACACCCAGCATCCCGCTATCGGCTAGAAATTCAACCATACCAATCACACCCAGCATCCCGCTATCGGCTAGAAATTCAACCATACCAATCACACCCAGCATCCCGCTATCGGCTACCATAAATCACACCCAGCATCAACCATACCAATCACACCCAGCATCCCGCTATCGGCTAGAAATTCAACCAGACCAATGACACCCGGCATCCCGCTATCGGCTAGAAATTCAACCATTCAACCATACCAATCACACCCAGCATCCCGCTATCGGCTAGAAATTCAACCATACCAATCACACCCAGCATCCCGCTATCGGCTAGAAATTCAACCAGACCAATGACACCCAGCATCCCGCTATCGGCTAGAAATTCAACCAGACCAATGACACCCGGCATCCCGCTATCGGCTAGAAATTCAACCAGACCAATCACACCCGGCAATCGGCTAGAAATTCAACCAAACCAATCACACCCAGCATCCCGCTATCAGCTAGAAATTCAACCATACCAATCACACCCAGCATCCCGCTATCGGCTAGAAATTCAACATACCAATGACACCCAGCATCCCGCTATCGGCTAGAAATCATAGTGGCTACTTCTGTTAAATATCTTGATAAGCGATGGTTGTGATGTTTTGGAAAGATCAGCCAGCTTTGATTGAAAATCAATTAGTAAAAAAACAAAGAGTGTTTGTTACCTGAGTAACTACGGGCAAGGCCGCATGCCTGGGAGATCTTCTTTGCAGCTGTGCTTTTAAAATTTCACTTAAATTTTAAATCATTCCTCTTGGGAGATGGTCATTTGTAATTAAAGTTTTGTCTGAAAAATCAAGAACATTCGGCCCTTCTTGCTCCTTTGGTTGTTAGTAGCTTATTGATCCCAGAATCTCATCAAGCAGCTTCTTGAAGGATCCCAGGGTGTCAGCTTCAACAACATTACTGGGGAGTTGATTCCAGACCCTCACAATTCTCTGTGTAAAAAAGTGGCTCCTATTTTCTGTTCTGAATGCCACTTTGTCTAATCTCCATTTGTGACCCCTGGTCCTTGTTTCTTTTTTCAGGCTGAAAAAGTCCCTTGGGTCGACACTGTCAATACCTTTTAGAATTTTGAATGCTTGAATTAGGTTGCCACATAGTCTTCTTTGTTCAAGACTGAACAGATTCAATTCTTTTTTAGCATGTCGACCCAAGGGACTTTTTCGACCTGAAAAAAGAAACAAGGACCAGGGGTCACAAATGAAGATTAGACAAGGGGCATTCAAAACAGAAAATAGAAGGCACTTTATTTACACAGAGAATTGTGGGAGTCTGGAACCAACTCCCCAGTAATGCTGTTGCAGCAGACACCCTGGGATCCTTCAAGAACGTGCTTGATGAGATTCTGGGATCATTAAGCTACTAACAGCCAAGATGGGCTGAATGGCCTTGTCGCGTTTGTAATCTTTCTTATGTTCTTAAGAATGAAGGACTTCATGTCCTCGAAAATGTTGTGAAGTTGAAAAATTGGATCTGTTTCTGCTGCATCTCCAGGTTGTTGAACTGGTGTGCTGAGAGAGGCAGTGACCATGCCTGGAGAGATGGAGCAGCGGCGACTGCCTGATCTGGGACTCTGAGCTGGTGGGTTTGCTGAAGTGCGTCTGCGAAAAGGAGAGAACATGGGTGTGTCAGATATGCAGGTACGGTACATTTTAAACAGAGCCATACGATCGCTTCCTGCAATAAATTGTTCAAATGGGAACCAGATCTGTATGTACAATTTACAGAGAACACAAAAAACGAAGGAAGCAAAATACTGCAGTGAGACTACACAAGATACTGCAGTGAGACGACACAAAATACTGTCATGAGACTACACAAAATATGTGACCTGTTGCATGTGAAACACAATTCAAGCAGGATGCTACTATTTGTGGTTAGTGGAGCTAGTGTCAGTGCAGCAGCTAGTACAGCAAGCAGTCTGTGCTGCTTCCTGTTGAAACATGAAAGACCTGCCAGAGAAAACATCCACACACTTTGATAAAGATGAATGGAGCACATCAATGCATCAATAATCAATTATAGTCCCTGAAATTCCACTATAGTCAGAGAGCATTATGGTGCAGGCCAAATATGCAGCTAAATCCCACAATGTACCCACACTAACTTTTGAGAATGTTTTTCAAGCCATAGTAGTATTAACAGAAGAAAACACACACATGTGTGTTTTTGAATTTCAGTCTGATTACATCGTCTAGCATTCCAAATATGTAATGACCAGTTATTACCCACTGTAACCTTTGAGAATATTGTTCAAGCCATAAAAGCAACAACCAGAACAAAAAACATACACACAAATTAATAATTATCATTTCAAATACAAAGCTCTTTTTTATTTATTTTTTACATAAATCTATACAGAAGGTAAACATATAGTGAACATTTACAAATTGTGCTGATTCGACCAAGCAAAGCATTTCTGGCTTGAAATGCAAAAGAAAACTTTAGCAAAGCTGATCAAAGGACACTGACTTTGTAGAATGATACGGATTACGGAAGAGTTCATCTATCCAGGCTGTATTGACTTTATCAATCATGCTGTGCTGAGTTAATCTATCCAGGCTGTATTGACTTTGTCAATCATGCTGTGCTGAGTTAATCTATCCAGGCTGTATTGACTTTATCAATGATGCTGTGCTGAGTTAATCTATCCAGGCTGTATTGCCTTTATCAATCATGCTGTGCTGAGTTAATCTATCCAGGCTGTATTGACTTTATGAATCATGCTGTGCTGAGTTAATCTATCCAGGCTGTATTGACTTTATCAATCATGCTGTGCTGAGTTAATCTATCCAGGCTGTATTGACTTTATCAATCATGCTGTGCTGAGTTAATCTATCCAGGCTGTATTGACTTTATCAATCATGCTGTGCTGAGTTAATCTATCCAGGCTGTATTGACTTTATCAATGATGCTGTGCTGAGTTAATCTATCCAGGCTGTATTGACTTTATCAATCATGCTGTGCTGAGTTAATCTATCCAGGCTGTATTGACTTTATCAATCATGCTTTGCTGAGTTAATCTATCCAGGCTGTATTGACTTTATCAATCATGCTGTGCTGAGTTAATCTATCCAGGCTGTATTGACTTTATCAATCATGCTGTGCTGAGTTAATCTATCCAGGCTGTATTGACTTTATCAATCATGCTGTGCTGAGTTAATCTATCCAGGCTGTATTGACTTTATCAATGATGCTGTGCTGAGTTACTCTATCCAGGCTGTATTGACTTTATCAATCATGCTGTGCTGAGTTAATCTATCCAGGCTGTATTGACTTTATCAATCATGCTGTGCTGAGTTACTCTATCCAGGCTGTATTGACTTTATCAATCATGCTGTGCTGAGTTAATCTATCCAGGCTGTATTGACTTTATCAATCATGCTGTGCTGAGTTAATCTATCCAGGCTGTATTGACTTTATCAATCATGCTGTGCTGAGTTAATCTATCCAGGCTGTATTGACTTTATCAATCATGCTGTGCTGAGTTAATCTATCCAGGCTGTATTGACTTTATCAATCATGCTGTGCTGAGTTAATCTATCCAGGCTGTATTGACTTTATCAATCATGCTGTGCTGAGTTACTCTATCCAGGCTGTATTGACTTTATCAATCATGCTGTGCTGAGTTAATCTATCCAGGCTGTATTGACTTTATCAATCATGCTGTGCTGAGTTAATCTATCCAGGCTGTATTGACTTTATCAATCATGCTGTGCTGAGTTAATCTATCCAGGCTGTATTGACTTTATCAATCATGCTGTGCTGAGTTAATCTATCCAGGCTGTATTGACTTTATCAATGATGCTGTGTTGAGTTAATCTATCCAGGCTGTATTGACTTGATCAATCATGCTGTGCTGAGTTACTCTATCCAGGCTGTATTGACTTTATCAATGATGCTGTGCTGAGTTAATCTATCCAGGCTTTATTGACTTTATCAATGATGCTGTGTTGAGTTACTCTATCCAGGCTGTATTGACTTTGTCAATCATGCTGTGCTGAGTTACTCTATCCAGGCTGTATTGACTTTATCAATGATGCTGTGCTGAGTTACTCTATCCAGGCTGTATTGACTTTATCAATGATGCTGTGCTGAGTTAATCTATCCAGGCTGTATTGACTTTATCAATCATGCTGTGCTGAGTTAATCTATCCAGGCTGTATTGACTTTATCAATCATGCTGTGCTGAGTTAATCTATCCAGGCTGTATTGACTTTATCAATCATGCTGTGCTGAGTTAATCTATCCAGGCTGTATTGACTTTATCAATCATGCTGTGCTGAGTTACTCTATCCAGGCTGTATTGACTTTATCAATGATGCTGTGTTGAGTTAATCTATCCAGGCTGTATTGACTTTATCAATCATGCTGTGCTGAGTTACTCTATCCAGGCTGTATTGACTTTATCAGTGATGCTGTGCTGAGTTAATCTATCCAGGCTGTACTGACTTTATCAATGATGCTGTGTTGAGTTACTCTATCCAGGCTGTATTGACTTTATCAATCATGCTGTGCTGAGTTACTCTATCCAGGCTGTATTGACTTTATCAATCATGCTGTGCTGAGTTAATCTATCCAGGCTGTATTGACTTTATCAATCATGCTGTGCTGAGTTAATCTATCCAGGCTGTATTGACTTTATCAATCATGCTGTGCTGAGTTAATCTATCCAGGCTGTATTGACTTTATCAATCATGCTGTGCTGAGTTAATCTATCCAGGCTGTATTGACTTTATCAATCATGCTGTGCTGAGTTAATCTATCCAGGCTGTATTGACTTTATCAATCATGCTGTGCTGAGTTAATCTATCCAGGCTGTATTGACTTTATCAATCATGCTGTGCTGAGTTAATCTATCCAGGCTGTATTGACTTTATCAATCATGCTGTGCTGAGTTACTCTATCCAGGCTGTATTGACTTTATCAATGATGCTGTGCTGAGTTGCTCTATCCAGGCTGTATTGACTTTATCTATCATCTGTGTTGATTTAATCTATCCAGGCTGTATTGACTTTATCAATCATGCTGTGCTGAGTTAATCTGTCCAGGCTTTATTGATTTTATCAATCATTCTGTGTTGAGTTACTCTATCCAGGCTGTATTGACTTTATCAATCATGCTGTGCTGAGTTACTCTATCCAGGCTGTATTGACTTTATCAATCATGCTGTGCTGAGTTAATCTATCCAGGCTGTATTGACTTTATCAATCATGCTGTGCTGAGTTAATCTATCCAGGCTGTATTGACTTTATCAATCATGCTGTGCTGAGTTACTCTATCCAGGCTGTATTGACTTTATCAATCATGCTGTGCTGAGTTACTCTATCCAGGCTGTATTGACTTTATCAATCAGAAATTGTCAATTCAACTGAGCAATTGGAAATTGAATCTATATTTGCAATATTGATTAATACTTAAATATTAATTAACCCTCTTTTCTACATCTAAAAAAATGTATTTTGTACGTACATAAAAGGTTTAAATGATTAAAAATATTTATTTCAGAACGGTTCCTTTTCTTCTTACACAGCTGAAGGGTTACAGAGCAACGTCCTGAAATAAATGATTTTTTATTCTTTGCTTAATATTACACGACCTATAAAGTCTCCCCTTGTCCTTGGATTATCTTGAGTTTCCTCAGCAACTGCTACTGTACAACAACATCAATTTTCTTCTTGTTGCTCTTGCCTTGCTGTGAGCAGCGCTGAAATAAAGTGCCTTCATTGCAGTAATGGAGTACTTTGTCAGACACTACAAGCAGACCACCACTAGTCTAGCACATGCTTAAACCATCCGCAACTGCTCCAGAATGCACCATTTTAAGCCCTACATGCCATGATGAGATGGGTACCCCCTACTACCTTGTAAGTGCCACATACCTTCAAAATAAATGAAAACCCTGTAAGTAACTATTAAAATATTCACAAAACACAAATACCATGCTAGTCCTTCCAGCACGAGTAGCAATTGTATTCTTTCTACTTTCTGTTTCTCTCTCTCTCTCAGACAGGCTTGCATCACCCCATCCCAAAAAACACTCCTTGGATCCCTCAACCCTCCAGAACTACTGTCCTGTCTCCCTCCTCCTGTTCCTCTCTAAAACCCTTGAGCGAGCGGTACACCGCCAGCTCTCTGCTTTCCTGTCAAAACATTCTCTGCTCGACCCCCTCCAATCAGGTTTTTGCCTGGCACACTCCACTGAAACTGCTCTTCTCTCTGTCATGAACTCTCTACTCTCTGCCTGTGTCGGCTCTCTCTCCTGTGTCCTAATTCTCCTGAACCTCACTGCTGCCTTTGACGAAGTTGACCACTTTATTTTCCTGTTCTCCCTCGCTGACCTGGGACTCTCCGGCACTGCTCTTGCCTGGTTCTCCTCCTACCTCTCCAATTGCACGTACCGGGTGTCCTGGCATGGCTCACCCTCCACCTCTCTCGACAGGGGTCAATACTTTTGAGATATGCCTGCCACAAGTCAGGTACTCGCTGAGCATTTTATATCAAAGCTGCCGATAGGCCCAGTGGTGGAGGAAGAGGAAGATGGGCCACGGTGTAGGACCTTATTGTGGCCCCCCTCCCCAAATGTTAATTTAACCCTTATTTATAAACATCAAACACACCAAATCAAGTGTTCAATATTGAATTGTATTTAATTGTCAGAATGTTCGCATGTGTGAAACAGTACGTAACAAGAACCTTTTCTACTCACCTTTATTTTATTGTATTTTGCGTTCATCTTTACATCCAACACTACACTATTTTAGAATTATAAACAAACAGGTTTAATCACTAACCCTACCAGGGTTCCCCAATTCTGCGATTACAGAATTCACAATTCTGCAGACATCTGCAGAAATTGTCTCACATAGGAAAAGTTTTTTTGTTTTTTTTAATAATTTTTAAATCAGACATATAGGTATGTTGATTTGCTGTAGTTTATTCTGGTACACTCAGCAGCACTCAGCAGCTTCTGTCAAAACTACAGGATGTATTGTACACACACAATATAACTGCAAATGTTTGTGCTGAATAGTACCCCAAAACCTTCCATGAAGATGTGCCTCGTACCTGCCTCCAAGGGAAAAAAGTTAGGATAATTAAGACAATAGCGATACCTGTTGAAATGAGGGAGGATACAATCTGAATTACTGGCAACGCACACCGGCAGCTACAGTGATACAAATGTGTAACATCTGCAAATATAAACGCTAAGGATATTATCATTGTTAATAAATAAATAGAAACTTTCGAACCCCTCCAGGGCCCCCTGATTGCACGGGCCGAATGCAGCTGCAGCTGCTGCACCTGCTATTGCCGCCACTGGAAAGGCAACTTCGGAGCTCAAATCCTCTTTCATCCAACCATCTTCTCTTTCAGGGAACCAGGGTTACATCCGTAAACTATCATACCTTTTTAATTCGAAGACAACCACCAACCAATACTTTTGGGAAAGTATACCAAAGCCGTGGCGAGGGAGTATGAGGGATGTCTTGCTACAGACAACTAGTGTCCGCAAAGGGAGGTTGATGGAAAGCCACTAGTTCCACTGACTGGTTCAAGTGGAAAGCTGTAATCACCTTACGGAGGAAAGCAGGGTTCGTGCAAAATGATGCCCTGTTTCCATTATCCCAAACACGCATACAGGAACTGTGCACAGGCAGAGCCTGCAGCTCACTGCCCCGCTTAGCAGAGGTGATGGCTAACAGAAAGGCTGTCTTCATAGAGAGATATTTCAGCTCTAAGGAATGAATGGGCTCAAACACGGCCTTAGTGAAAGCCTCCAATACTACATGTAGACTCCATTCAGGGAGGACGTCCTTCTTAGGAGGATGTAACCGCTGAGCACCCTTCAGAAAACGGGTCGCTTGTATATGAGTCAGTGGGGACATGGCATGCAGTATGCTAGGTACACTTTCACCGCCTAGTGGATCTCAGCAGCGGCAGAGGGAGAACCACAGGGGACAATGTGTTGCACCACCTGAGGGTGCAGTCGCCATTCTGACAGGTGAAGACACTCCCTCAAAACCACAGGGGCAATGTGTCATCTCTGCCGTGGCAAAAAGATCAACTTGGGCTTCCCCGAAGCATTCCCAAATGCATTGCACCACCTGAGGGTGCAGTCGCCATTCTGATGGGTGAGGACCCTCCCTTGAGAGCAGGTCTGTCACCCAGTTCACCACTCCCGGGAGATGGACAGCCCGGGGGATAGTAAGTGCCTCTGTGCCCAGATCAACAGCCGAAAGGCTATGCGGTGTAACCCCAGGACATTTTGAAAATGCTGCTGCATTAATCCCCAGGGTCCTAGCTTACCACCAGAAACGTATATTGAATATGAGACCAGCTTGAAGAAACAAACATTTGAACAGCAACATGAAATAATACAATATCTTATAAACAGTCATTTGACATAATTATGTGCAGACGATACTATAGAACTGAAACTGTAAATAAGTAAAACACAATAATGAAACTCAATGGCTTTATATACTAAAACACGCATATATCAGGTGTATGTAAAAATAACAAAAACAATACAAAAAATACTTTAACAGAAATATGTCTAATATACAAGTATAGTATGATTATACAAAACCATACAAGCAAACAAATGTGTTTATGTAGCCTATAGACATACAAAGCATGCAAAAGCATAGGCTACTGCACCACGTGGATAAAGAAATGGACACAATTGTGTCACTGACAGAACTGAAACACGGCAACATAAATACATAAAGGAAATGGGGTTTACAATCACAACAGCACAACCTGGTATCAACGAAGCATTGTCCAAAATCACACACCTGCATGCAGTGCACTTTTTTGTCTTCACGATTTGGGTACAGCTAATGTCTTGTTATTGAAGCCTATACCATTGCATTTGTCGGCTGGCAAAGGGTCTAAAATACCAGCGCTGTTTTTACTTCTACACAGAATGTTTCTGAAGTCATTCTATTGGCTACTACAACCAAAATTCTGTAAACATGACACAAAATTAAAAAAGGGGGGTTATACTATACATTAAAAACAAACAGCACATACAGTATTGGCTACAGTAGGCTGTGCAGCCCAGAAAAAAAAAATTGCTAGTACCTTTACACTTTTCGCTACAACATTATTCTTTGGCTAGCTCCTAATGGCGTCTCCTAATATTAAGAGTACTACACAAAGACTGAAGAAACTGTCTTTGCTTTTATGTTTTGTTGTTTTTCTGTTCATTTAGCAATGTGTAAATAGCTTGGCACAAGGACTGATGTGTCATTTTCCACTTTGCAATTTGTTTCAATCGATTTACACAAAGAACTATGCTGCTTTCTATTTTTCTCCAATTTGCTCTTTGATTGTTTGTCATTTTCCAATTTGCAGTTAGTTTAAATTGCTTTATACAAAGACCAATGCAGATGTTTTTGTCTTCTGCTTCTATCTTTTATATTTTACACTTCACAATTTGAGCAAAATAATTTACTGAAACACTGAAAAAACATTTCATTTTACAATACGGTTCTCCTTCCGGTTCAGCATTAACCATAACAAAAGGAAGAGATCACCTTGCTCCATCCCCTTATGTACCGTCAGTCACGCCCCCTTGGTTAACAATTGCAACCACTCCAATCCACGGCTGCCACATCGCTGCCTTTCCAGGTCGATGACTTGGTGTACAGCACTCGGATAAGGCGAGATGATACTTTGATTTTTAATGCAATATGGCAAGAAGACCTTTTACTAGAAGAAGAGAATCCGAAGGAACCTGAAGAACCCCTTTGCTATGGAGTAGGTGAGGGTTCTAATTTACCCACCACTTCACAGAATAATCCTGATTGGAGGGCCACGTTGAAGGAGGAGCTGACTCGGGGAAATGAAGGAACAATTATCGCTTTGAACTAGAAAGATACGTGCGGAACTGCAGTTCCAGGATCGACGTCCCGTGGTGAGTAATAGAGTACAAGAGGATGGATTTACAAGATATTATGATGGTTATGGGGATGGGCTATCTGCGCTCAATAGGGAGAGATCTGGACACCCAAGTAGAGGTCAACCACAGGGTCAATGGCAAGAACCAGCTGATAGGAGGCCTGTAGCTCCCTCTCGTGAGCAGTGGGATGGAAGGGGCCGGCCTAGTTGTTGCCGTTGTAATGAACCAGGGCATATGGAGCGTCAGTGCCCTTGGAGACCACAAGGACAGAGGGATTTAAACCAGATGCCCCTGTAGCTGAAGGGCCCTGGCCCTGTTGTGGAAATTTTAGTAAATGGGGTCAAATGTAAGTTTATTTTGGACACAGGATCACAGGTCACTATGATGGCAGAAAGTGAATACAGAAGACAATTTGGAACAAATGGGAATGAGATTAACGGAACTTGCTTGGCTTTTGTTACGCGCAGCTAATGGCTTGCAGGTTCCTTGTGTGGGGTTGCTATTTTACAAAAATGGGTGATTGTGGTTAAAGACCATTGCTTACAACCAGGCTTTTCTCTGTTAGGAATGAATGTTATTTCTGCTTGTTGGGAAGAGTTATTTAACCATGACCTGTGAAAAAGTGCCCGCTGTGATGATACTTGTTTGTTTAAACTCATTGTTTTTGTTAGTGTGTTGATCTGCTCACCGATTGTTAAGTGTTAGTCCATTTTTGTTTGTCTGTTTATTTTGGCGTAAAGTGCCGTGTCCTTTCTTCTGTTTGTTTAAACCTTTTATTTTCAATAAACCGGCGCAAGCAAGCATCTTCATCATTTCACCTCATCTGTCCTGTCTCTGTGTATTCATTTCCTGGTTCCGACGTCACTACTCAGCCGTCTTTGTGACACGTGGTGTCCTGCGTGGGATAACAACGCCTCCAAGCGTCAGACCAGGAGAGGTGTTTTTGTGTGGGGGGAAAAAAAAGGACAAAGATGGGAAAGAACGGCAGAAGGCAGCACCAGCCGGAGGAACAGCAGCCCGGGTGTTACTGTTGTGCTGAGCCGGGGCATTCTAGGACCAACTGCCCCTGGTACCGCCTCGGACAGCTACCCCAACCATACCCCATCTGCGGAGGTGAGCACTACGTGGCCCGCTGCCCTGTAACACGGGCATGCCGTTTGGCGTCGTTGTCGTGGAGGTCAGTGATGATGGCTGGGAGGGTTTTTTAAAGAACCTCTTGGCAGAGTTATGCCCGTGCTGTGGGGCTTACGGGCACACGTTATGCCCATATGCCCTACGCAGTATGCAAAATGAGTAGTAGAAACTAGCGCCCATACGTGGGGTTAACTGCTCGCTCCAGGCAATGCAGAGCCCAGACGGGGGGACCGCGAGCGTCCGGCGCCCAGACGGGGGGACCGCGAGCGTCCGGCGCCCAGACGGGGGGACCGTGGGAATCCAAGGCCTGAGAGGCAGCTGTTCCCATCTTCACCAGCACAGCAAGAATGCCTTCTGTCCCCACCCACCAGCAGAGGGTGAATGCCTGCTGTCCACACTTCCACCAGCAGAGGGTGAATGCCTGCTGTCCACACTTCCACCAGCAGAGGGTGAATGCCTGCTGGTATTACTTCCCCCACCATCATGAGGATTGGAGCTGGAGCTGCCTCTGCCTCCACCATCACCACCAGCAGAGGAAGAATGCCTGCTGGTTTCCCCATCACAACCAACAGAGGAAGAGTGCCTGCTGTTTTCCCCATCCGAGGCAGAGGGAGAGCCGCACCAGTCCCCTGCAAGAGAGGGAGAGCAGCACCAGTCCCCTGCAAGAGAGGGAGAGCAGCACCACACACTGCTCCCACCTCCGTCGCCAGGAGACTACACGCCTCCTCCACATCCATCGGCAGGAGCAGAGCAGCAGGAGCTGCCTCTGCCTCTGCCTCTGCCATGTCCACCAGCAGAGGGTGAATGCCTGCTGGGTCCCTGTAGTGGTCGAACTGCCGGCCATGAAGAAGGGGGAGGAGGTCTGGAGACCACCAACCCCAGCAGCAGTTTTGCTGCCGGAGATCGTGGGGGAGGTCAGGAGATCTGCTCCTACTGCAGCACTTTTGCTGCTGGAAGTACTGTGGTCAGAGCTGCCGGCTATGAAGAAGGGGGAAGGTCAGGAGACCACCCCCCAAGCAGCCTTTTCGCTGCCAGGACCACCCCGGCTGGAGGAGGCAGACTGGGGACTATTAATGTCTCTGCTGACGGCATTTCCGCTGTCAGGTGGGAAGCTGCCGGCATTGCCACCAGCAGCAGAAGAGTGGCTGGAGTATGCCACCCCACTGTCAGGATTGCTGCTGACAGCCTTACAACCTGTGGGCCCCTTGAAGCCTCTGGTCCTGGCCCAGGACTTTGTGCTGGACTTTTGGGCTTTTAAGGGGGGAGGTGGCCATTGAGGCCATGTGTGCTTTGCACGGGGGGGGGGGGGGGGGGGGGGGGGGGGGGTGTATGTGACAAAGTGCCCGCCCCTGTTTGTATTTTCTGTATGTGTTGCGTGTGGTGTGTTAAATGTTGGTGTATAGGCATTGGTACATGAGATATAAACGGGTCTGTAACCCAAGTGTTTAAAATGTATATTTGTATTTAGGCACGGGATTGTACATCACTTAACGTGTGTTTAAAGTAGTTAATATGTGAGCATGAGGTTGCACATAATTAATTCACGTGCTGGGATTCAAGTGAATAATTAATTGGTAATTGAATCCCAGCACAACAGTATATATATATAGATGCACGTTTTACTCACTCAGGGTTGTTGGGTGTTCAGTGAGTAGGGAATGGGAGAGAGAGGAGGAGAAACCAAGTAGGAGTTTAATATCAATTGCTATTGCGTGCTGGTGGGACCAGCACGATACTTGTTTATTTAATTCACTGTGTTTGTTAGTGTGTCGATCTGCTCACCGTTTGTTAATTATTAGTCCATTTTTGTTTGTCTATTTATTTTGGCGTAAAGTGCCGTGTCCTGTCTTCTGTTTGTTTAAACCTTTATTTACAATAAAGCGGCGCAAGCAAGCGTCTTCATCATTTCAGCTCATCTGTCCTGTCTCTGTGTATTCATTTCCTGGTTCTGACATCACTACTCGGCCATCTTTGTGACATGACCGTACCAAGTTCTTTTCCCAGGTGGATAGCAAGTCGTATAAAGCATGGGTGCAGATCCTGGCTACCTGTCAACGGATACAAAAATTTGCTGGGGAAGATGGTAAGGTTGGGGTGGTATGGCTGGCATGTTACCGGAGACACTTTTTTACACAGAGAATTGTGAGGGTCTGGAATCAACTCCCCAGTAATGTTGTTGAAGCTGACACCCTGGGATCCTTCAAGAAGCTGCTTGATGAGATTTTGGGATCAATAAGCTACTAACAACCAAACGAGCAAGATGGGCCGAATGGCCTCCTCTCGTTTGTAAACTTTCTTATGTTCTTATGTTCTTACCAAACCATCGAAGTCTCTGCTTGTACGGAATTGATTATTTGGGGGAGTGTTTCCTCAGGCATTCTTGGGAAGCCATACTGCTGTATGGTTGAGCCAGTGAGTGAAGAAGCTGATTTAGAATTTTCTAAACTTTAGAATAGTGTGGCAAAGTGGCTGCTGATGATGTACAGGTGAAGGGGTGATGCAGTGTAGAAATAACTACAGGCAGGCCATTTTAATCCAGTTCAGAATACTTTATTTTGTAATCCCGGTCTGGCAACCAAAACAATAAATCTCCTGCAATACACACCTCTGCGTAAATACATGGAGGGTATTTACAAAAAAGGTTCTGCACAACCGAAATAATAATACGGTTCTATCCGTCCCACAGTAATACAAAACAGGGTCACCAGTCCGGGTGCATGCTGTAGTGCTCGCGGTGGGGGATAATAATTAAAGACAGTGAGTGAAAGTGCAGTGATGATCCAGTTTGGTGCTGGCCCCAGGTGACAGCTCCAGATACGTGCTTAGCTGTCTAGTGATCACAAAAACACAGACAGTTACTAAACACAGAAAAACAAACAAAACACTGACAAAGTCTTTCTCTTTATTTTATTCAGGGACAATATCCCGGTCCTTCAAGTTCCTTGTATCTCAAACCAAGCGAAGGAAAAGATTAGCGTTTCTCTGGCCCCTTTTATGCTATCCCGCATGACCGCTTGGTAAACAATTGCAGCTGCTTTTATTGCTTGCAGCTGCTACCTCGTTTACCTTCCAGGTCAATAGGTTCCTGCAACAGAGTCTTGCTTCCTTCCAGACTGACCGACTTCCCGACCCTGGAAACGAACTGTCAGGCCAGCCTGTCCAAAGACATCCCCTTTCGCTATTTAGCGCTCTCACAGGTTGGGAGGGAGATATACAACCAGAACTCATTGTATTTTCGTCACACATGGTCAACGAGTTTACAGTTTACCAATATATGCTAAAGTAGTTAATGTGTTTCTGTCTCTACCAGCTCCTAATTGCTGATTGTCAGTTTTAAAAAAAAAAGACTAGTAGCGGTGCTGCCGTTTAAACTGCGTGGTGTTCAGCAGGAAACAGTTGTGTTGAATGTGGGACAGTAAACAAACTCGTACAAGTAAGGACAACAGGGGCAACATGTGTGCTGTTTACTGTTGACAAGAGCAGTTTACAGGAGGCTAGTTCAGCAGAAGCGATCATCACAGATGGAACAATTTTCCCTGACATAGTTCAGTTTCCATATTACACTGTGGAAACAGAATTAGTTATTTTTTATTGTATTCATGTTTATTGTCTTAAGTATACAAAACTAATATAAAAGAGAATAAATAATACAGTATCACCATAACAATCCAATATATTACTCTCTGATGTGAAAGTGTTAAATGCCGTCTCTCACCTTCCCCCTCCCTGCTTAAAAACCGTGCGCTCAATCACAGCAGCCACAGCCTCTCGGTACGTATCCAATCACAGCAGCCATAGCCTCTCAGTATGTATCCAATCACAGCAGCCATAGCCTCTCAGTTTGTATCCAATCACACCTGTCTCTCAGTTGAAATGTGTCTCTTCAGGAATACTGGTAGGAAAACAATTATGCTGGCGGAACACATATTAACCAGAGACAGTCTGAAAATTAAGCGATCACTTTTTTAAATTCGTAAGTGCTATATGCTCTCTCTAGAATAGGGGTCTCCAACCCTTGTCCTGGAGAGCTACTGTGGCTGCTGGTTTTCGTTTCAATCTCTCAGTTACTTAATTGAACCAATCATTGGCTTAATTATTAAGCCCACTGTTATCAAGAAATGTGTTTTCCTTAAATTTGTACTATAGCTGTTTCCTTCCTTCTGTTTCATTTTATTTTAAAATCCACCTTTTCCCTAGAAATGCAAGTTTTGTTGTCATTGTGTGGTTTCTTTCCAAAGTCGTTCTGCAGGTTTTTTTTTTAACATTCTGTTCTGGTTACTCAACAAGTTTGCATTTTGTGAAATCTGTTTTAAAATAGCCAAGGCAATGCAAACAATCTATACATTTTCCAGCTCACAATAACTAAGGAGGTGCTAATGCCAATGCAAACAGTGTCTAGAGGTTTGATATGTGAAATCTACAACATTATTTCAGTCATTAGTAGCAGTGAAGACAGTCTGGGAGCAGGATCTCAGCATCACTTTTTCAGATGACCAGTGGGAGTCTGTTCTAGCTCGTGTGCATTCTTCTTCCCCTTGTGTTAGACACAGGCTTATCCCATTTAAAATTCTACATCGTACTCCTCTGACTAAAGAAAAGCTAGCTAAAATCTATCCAGAAACTGACCCAGCCTGTAAGAGATGCAAACAGACTCCTGCCTCTTTAACCCTCCTATTATGTTCAGATTTCAGGTACATCTGTTATGTTTTGGGTCATATTGACCCGATGCAATTTCAAACTAACTTAAACAGCCTTAGATTGATTAACTGTTTTTATTTGCAAAGGTGTTACTCTTTTCTGCTCTTTTAGTCCAGGAGCTGTGATAAAACTTCTTTGACTGCCAGCCTGGGAGCTTCTCATTCTGGAGTGTCTTTACCAGTGAGATGCTGTTGCAATACTGACAGTGAAAATTAGGCTCTGCCTTGTATTTTTTAGATATATATATATATAATATATATATATATAGATATATATTATATATATAATATATATATATAGTTGTTTGTTTTTTTGTTTATAAATATCGACAGGCAGGTGCAGCCATTTTCAGAAATAATAATACAGATATAATAATAATAAAATAACAAACTAAAGAAAGTTTGTGTTATTCCTGCACACAAATCTACATAAATAAATGCCATGGGTCACAGTGACCCAAAACATCTTATTTGTACACATGACCTGTCCTAAAAAAATAAACATCTCAAAGGTTCTGTTTTCTGTGTATAAATTCATGACTCCAACTTAGGAAAAGTCATAAAATATTATACAGAAAATGAAAAGAAAAATAGCATTTAAGCTAATTGGAAACTAGAGTCTGGTCAAATAGACCCGAAACCTAATAGGAGGGTTAATCCACATGTTCTGGTCCTGTCCCAGAATGGCTACATTTTGGACATCTATTTCTGAATCGTTCTCCCTAATTTTTCATATAAGTATTGATCCCCACCCACTTATTGCAATCTTTGGAGTTCTACCAGCAGACACAGCCCTACTAAAAACCCAGTCTGATGCCATAGCTTTTTCATCCCTACTGGCGAGGCACCTGATACTTTTGAATTAGAAGCAAGCTGCCCCACCCTGTCATACACAGTGGATCAGGGAGGTTATGCAACATCTGTAATTGGAGAACATTAAGTTTACATGAAGAGGTTCCAAAGACAAGTTTCACAAGGTGTGGCTGCCTTTCATGGAATACTTTGAGAACTTACATAGCCAAACTTTGACATAGGACAACATATCTCTGGTGTGTGTGTGTGTGTGTGTGTGTGTGTGTGTGTGTGTGTGTGTGTGTGTGTGTGTGTGTGTGTATATATATATATATATATATATATATATATATTATATAGTATATATATATATATATATATATATAATATTATGTATATATATACAGAAATTTAACCCCCTCCCTGCCAGTTCCAAACACATTCATATAGACAGGGAGTTCCCCGTCACAGTGACATACAAACTTAAAAGGGTAAATACAAATAAAACTTTTACATGTTTTAAAGTATAACCCTGTGTTGTGCCTTCCATTCATGTTTTCAATGGTGACAATGGTTTCAATGTTGTGTGTGTAGACAATGTACATATTCACACGTCGCCCGAGTTTATGGAGCGGGTAGCTCACTAACAGGACCTAGCTAACTAGCTCTTTGTTGTTGTCTGGCATAAAGTGAAGGTTTAGCCCTGAAATGAGGCCTGGTACTTAACGCCAAGTGTCTCACCTTTAGTTAACTCAGACTTGTTTAGTGATCTTAGAATTGCTTCATGGATTGTGTTTTATTTATGCTTAAAGGATGTACAGTTTAAATTCCTGATTTGAGATTTCAATCTATATTGAAATAGTTATTTGTCTAGGTGTATAATAGTAGTGCCCTGTGTAATATACTTGGTGTGTAACTCAGGGTAACAGCACATTTCCATGGGTACAATTTAAGGGCAGCAACTTTTTACTTCTGATGCTTGAGTGCTTTCAAGATATGATGCTTTTGTACTTTTACTCGAGTGGTTTTCTAGGAGAGTTTGACTTTCGCTTCATTACATTTTTTTCTATGGCGGCAGGGTGACACGGTGGTTAGCGTTGCTGCCTCACGGCGCCCGGGTTCAAATCCGACCTAGGGGACTGTCTGTGTGGAATTTGCATGTCCTCCCCATGTTCATGTGGGTTTTCTATGGGTACTCTGGTTTCCTCCCACAGTCCAAAGACATGCTGTTCAGGTTGACTGGTCACATACAGTGATATGTAACGAAGAGCCCCCACCACACCTGCCCTGTGATGGACTGGCATCCTGTCCCTGCTGGGTTAGGCTCTGGCTCACTTTGACCCTCTAAAGGATTAAGCGTTTTTTAATTATATTTGACAAAAAACTGTTTGTGTTTTGTTACTAATCAAAGAAGAAAATACCTTTAACAGCCATGTTAATCATTTTTAAACTATTAACGATCACTGCTATACATCAATTGTGCTTTTAAGCCATACGTTATCAACATTGATTGTTAATTAAGTTTTGTGTTCTTTGCAATAGTTAAATGAATTGTACTCATCTGTGAGGTCATTTAGCTTTTTGCTTCAAATATTATTGTTTCTCATGTGTGTGACGTGAATGTCGTGTAGAAGCACAGTATTGGGAAGAAAGCGTGCTGCAGATTTGTCTGTGTAAAATTGTTCTGTAATTTCTGCTTCTGCACTGATGTACTAATAAAGTTTGATTGCAGTCTGCACCTCTGTGTGTCAGCTGATTTGCTGAGAGCTCGGTAGCAGAATCTGTGATGCATTAGCTACAGTACGTCAATTAGTGATCTGGAGCAACACGGCCTCTTGTCATGTCTAGTCCACTGTCACGATCGTCCTGTCGTCCGTCCTGCAGTTACCACGTGACATTGTACAAATCCGAACTACAGTGAGTGAGTGAGTGCGGGGAGGTTTGATACACACCACTCACAACACACACACACTATCCACACTCAGCGATGAGTGTGTGTGTTTGTGTGGGTG
>NC_054567.1:60736-115949 GCF_017654505.1 Polyodon spathula | reverse complement strand
TACAAGCAGATTGTTTTACATTGGTTGCTATAGGAAGGATTTGGTCCCAGTGGTTTTCATCACTGTATGTGGCTCTGATAAATGAAGTGCACTGTGTGTGTGTGTGTGTGTGCGTGTGGTGTGTGTGTTTGTGTGCGTGCGCAACCCCACCGGGAACCCGGGATTGGGCGGGATTGTGCGTTGGTGTAGGCGTACATAAACGTGAACTTTGTGTACAGGTGTGTTTTATAATACTGCTCTCACATTAAATGACCTTAATGGTGCAAGATACACTAAACACAGACTGCTTTAGTTTGGCATTTTATTTGACTATTAACTTGTGATTAATATGGTTGTGCCACAGCGTTTAGTAAATGTCTTTTTTCTTCCCTATATTTTTGCTCTCCATTTGCACAGTGCTGATTTCGGGCAGCAGGCTTGCACAGATCTAGTCAGGAGGCTGCGAAGGCTAGGATGGCTTAGATATTAAAAATATCTTATTGACACTCACATATTAGATTTTAGTTGTAAGTTCTTAATGAAGTGAGATTAAAATCCATTCCTCTTTGAAAGAAGTTTGTGCAATTAAGAAATGGGACTGGTAGAAACAAGCTGTAGAACAAGCTGTGATTGTCACTGTGTCCTGTGCATCTCATAACGTGGAGAGCAGACACGTGCTGACTTTGGACATAGCTGGGAACAAAAAGGGCGGGAATTAATTTAGATAGACATTTAAGAAGCAAGGGTATTCTCAAACAGCTGCATTAATACTATAACATGGGCATAACGCAGTTCATGGTAAGAGGTTTTATACAGAACTGTAAACCCACAAGAGATCTACAACATGATAGTCGAGACACAGCAAAACACAATAATAAAAAAATGCCGCCCGCATTATCATTAAGGTGAACCACTGCTAACCATAAAATCACCCATCAGCCACTACTTTCTGCCCTCTTGTAATCCACAGTAACAGCTGACCTGCTCCCTTGCAGTGTTTATAGTTAAGAATAAACACGCTCATTAACATTTAGTGAAATGCGGGTTTCCATGCGGGACTGGGTGTGGATTTTCACGTGTGTTTCGTCATTCACACGAGTAAATGAGATTTACCCAATTCCTCTGTTTGGCAGTTTTTTCGGCCACAAACCTGATTTACACGAGGATTTCTCCCAAACGCGCACACGCGTCGCCACTTCCCGTGTAAATTTCCCCGCATGGAAGCCCATGAGTGTCCATGCTGTTTATTTATTCATTGTGTTTATATGTCTCGTTGTTTTGTTGTCACTGTATTTACCCGGCGAAGGAAGCGTTTGTCCCGGTTAACCACTCCCATGACGAGCGGCGCTGCCATGACAACCTATCAAATCACCCGCACGGCTCCTATACTTTAGAGCGCGTCAGGAACGATTTATTGTTTCACAAAATAAAATCAATAAGATTGAGCTGAGCTGCCAGTGTGTAATAAACAAACCCTCAAATATCAGAGAATAGATACAGAGACAAGCCGTGGCACCAGCAAGAGGGGACAATGAAAGCGCCAGTTACACTTTAAATACATAATTAAATACATAAATAATGAGTATGATATGAGCTACCAAAACTTATTTTTGTTTCATATGTTTATTAATGTACTTATTTGATTAAACTTTAATCGAGGCTTTCATTTTATCTTCTTGAAGTCACCACAGCGCCTCGCGCCGCTCGGAACTTTCGCATTTTTAAATCCTAACGGTCTCTGCTCAGCTGAGTGGAACGTTCAGGAGCCGGTTGCCTAGCAGCGTCTCCCCCTCTTCTCTGCCCCGCCCTCTCTCCCTCTCTCGCTGCACAGGCTGGGAGTTCAGATTTAGCTTCGTTATATTATAGAGCGCAATTCTTTACTAACTTTGAGCATAACTGGAGCATCATTACAGGATACCGCACTGCGCTTGGCTTTGTGTGACGGCTGATACACAAAATAACGAACGACTGTCAAAGAAATCACATGCATTGCTTTTTAATGCTAAATGTGGATCTGGTATTCTAAGTATTACCTGCAGTTAATAATGCAGCTATATTCATTTTCAAAATGCAATACAGTATTAACACAGGGTCCCCAGTGCTCATGTTTTTGTGAGCGGAGAGTGGAGGTAGCGGGGGACGTGCGCACGGTTGGGCTGCCTTGTGGAGAGGGCTTGAAACCCGGCTTCTGTGTCATTGCATTGAGACGCGCTCTCTGCTCTGCCGCTTGCGCTATTTTGAAACTTCAGAGATCTGCACTGAAGTATTCTGTATAGATAAGAACTAAACTTAAATCATTACAAATCGCTCACCCTCCTCGCTCTGTGTTAGAGAAATGTGTACTGTATGCATGCTTGTTAAGTACAGATAATGGTTTTAAGGTTGTTGCAACAACAGTGAAGTGTTTATTTTAAAACTTGTCATTTTACCGTGATTGTATTCCTATTGTGCAATTAGCCTTCTATAAATACAGGTAGCAGGATAGTCTGGTCAGTTTAAAGTGCGAGTCGCTTGTTAGTAGTAGAGTATTTTCAGTAGAAGTGCACTGATATAAGTTTTGTGATATTTTTCTGTTGTGAGAAGTTTATATTTGAGAATTGTTGTGTTGTTTTATTTCTTTCACCTAGATGTTTGATTTGTGTTAAACTGCACATTTGATATTTATTTTTCTTTGAAGTATTGTGGTGTTCACACTGCTCCTAAGGGATGGGACTTTTGACGATCACAGCTGCATGTAAATTACTGCTGTTGCATTGTCATTGCAGCTGTTATATTGAAACCGTTTTCGTTATTTTGACACCATTGCTACTACATAGAAATTATATCTAAATTATTGCTGCCATCTCTAAATTGTTAATTGGAATAAATCACTGTTATATTGAATTGGCTTTTGTATTAATAAACTTTGTAAACTTTTAATTGTTTTTTGGTCCTGTGTTTGGGAGTAATGCTAGGATCGGCATAAGTCCTTGCTCAGTTAAACGAACCTTAATCAGGATTCTCTTTTTCTCCCTGTTATAATTGGGAGTGGCGTAGTGGCTCCATTTCAATACATTTTAAATTAAGTGATAGGTGTTAAAGCCTGTTACACTAGTATTCACGGATATAGTGAAAATAATACAATGGCTTACCTTGAGTTAATATTTTAGAAGAAACAAATTGGCCAACAGGAGAAATTAAACAAAATACTAGCAGAGGATGGTTTCGATGGTGCAACTTTAAAAGTCATCGTTTTGACCAGCTGAGCGTAAATGAGACCAAACCTTGGAAACACTGCAGATGGTCTGTTTTCATTTGTCCAAATACATATGCAAATTATGCAACTATTCTGCCCAGTTTGAGCACAGGTAGTTCCCTTTCATTTCGAATGACTACCATTACCGAAGGGGAAGAGCCTCAATCTCCGAGCAAATATACAAAAGCTGCTCTATCAGGGCCCTGTTGTGCGGGGGAAGTCCCGCCCACCTCCTGCTGAAAAGGGACGTCCTCACAGTAGCACATCGCCATTTTCTCTCTCCTATCTCTGAGACAGGTTGTAAACTGCTTCTGCGTTTGCGTCCGAATTTGGCTGGTTTATTTGGTGCTCCAAATAAATTATAAAACCATGGTATCACGCTTTCGAGCATTAGTAACACTGCTCTGGCTATAGTCCCACGTCAGTTTTCTGGCTAGAGCTGGTTTCAACCCCACTTTAGGGATTAGCAAGCGGCCGTTACTCTCACTACACGAGGCTTTGTGTAGCTGATACACCGTGTTGTGGTGCTGTAAGAGACATCCTTCCTGGACTTCCTGGATTTGGTGCGCTCCTCCTGGGGCAACCCAGCGTCTGCGCCCTCAGCCTCCAGAATAGCGGAGTCTCTGCTGCACACCGCAGGAGCTCAAGAAGCAGACCTAGACACATTCCCCACCATCGGGGACATGGTCATGGCGCTGGTACAAGGTTCGACCTTTACCAAGGGGGACAAGGACCCAACATGCCCGTCAAAGCCCTGCAGAACAATGGCGGCAATACTAAAAAAGGCATACGCGTCGGCAGCGCTGTCCATGCGAGCAGCAAACGCCATGGCCATACTGGTGCTGTACCAGAGCCAGCTGGCGGAGAGGCTGCAGGACAGAGCCACGGAGACAGACACAGGGGAGCTCCAGGCGGTGGCTAACCTAATGGGGTAGTTAGGTCAGACATCAGGGAGGTTGCTGGTGGTGCTGAATGGAGACTGAGAAGGTGGCACTACTGGACACCCCCATTACACTGGGGCAGACTTTTGGGGCGACCATTGACGTAAGCCTTGAGAGGTCCCACAAGGCCATGGAGGTCGCCTCAAACCATATCAAGAGCTCTACATAACACTGGTCTGTATGGGAGTGTGGCAAGAAAGAAGCCGTTACTCAAGAAGTACCATCTGAAAGCACGTCTGGAGTTTGCCAGAAAGCATGAGAGTGACCCAACTGCAATGTGGGAAAGGTTTTGTGGTCAGATGAGACAAAGATAGAGCTTTTGGCCAAAACTCAAAGCGCTGTGTGTGGTGCAAACCTAACACTGCCCATGCCTCAAGACACACCATCCCCACAGTGAAGTATGGTGGTGGCAGCATCGTGCTGTGGGGATGCTTCTCATCAGCAGGGACTTGTTATAATTGAAGGAAGAATGAATGGAGCAAAATACAGGAAAATACTGCAAAAGAATCTGCTTCAGTCCACTAAACAACTGAAGCTTGGGAGGAAATTCACCTTTGAGCAGGACAATGATTCCAAGCACAAGGCCAAAGCAACATTGGAGTGGCTCAAGAACTAAAACGTGAATGTCCTACAGTGGCCCAGTCAAAGTCCTGATCTCAATCCCATTGAGAATCTGTGGCACTATTTGAAAATTGCGGTCCACAAGCCTCCTCCAACCAACCTGAACAACCTGGAGCAAATCTGCCAAGAAGAATGGGCCAAAATCACTCCGACACTGTGTGCAAAGCTGGTACATACTTACCCCAAAAGACTTAAAGCTGTTATTGCAGCGAAAGGTGGCTCTACCAAATATTAATGTGTGGGGGTTGAATACTTATGCAAGCAAGATATTTCAGTTTTTTATTTTTCTTAAAAATATTTCCCAACATAAAACCAATGTCACCTTACAATAATTGATTTTGGGTTTAAGTGTTTTAAAATAAAATATCAAACAGAACGAAATTTCAATGTACCATTTGTAATTCAGTAATATGAGAGAATTGGTCAGGGGTCTGAATACTTTCGCAAGGTACTGTGTGTGTGTGTGTGTGTGTGTGTGTGTGTGTGTGTGTGTGTGTGTGTGTATATATATATATATATATATATATATATATATATATATATATATATATATATAAAGTTATTAACAAAACTTCACTTTATTTTGCATAGTTTATGCAGAAAAGTGAATACCTTTGACTGTAGAATACTAAATGTTTAGATTATGTATTGTTCTTTGTCAAGATGTTTTACAAAGAAAAAAAGAAGTTGCTTAAACTTTTAAAACAATACGGTGTCAAAATGCATTTTTCTTAGTTAAAAGAACCAATCAAAATAATTTCAAACATGCCATAATACTGTATATTAACCAATGAAAAGGGCTTTGTTTATGTTAACCCAATTATTAATTTAAATGATCTCCCTGAAGTTGTATTTGAATATTTCCTCAGAGATTGATGGTCAGAGAGGCTCTTCCCATTTGGTAATGGTTGTCATTCTTTTCAGGAAATCAGGGTTACGGTAATAACCTAATGTTTGCTGTTTTTCTTGAAATTGAATATTAGAATGATTTATACATTTATTACAGTGCATATTCATTATTTTGTATAGTTTATGCAGGAGGATCAATACTGCAGAGAGACTTAGACAGATTTAAAGGCCCAGTGGCACAAAAATGCCCTTATTACAGACTGATGAATGCTCAGGATTTGTTGCTCAGGGTTTTGAAGGCATTTGTGAAGTTTGAAGCATGACAGCATCACATATTTTTTTATTTTTTTCAAAGGAACAAAATAAATGTATATATTTGTTTAATGTTGGTTTATATTGAAAGATGGTGAACACAGATTTGTGTGAAGGTTTAGTTTTTTTGAGCAAGAAAGAACATTTTGTCATGTATATAAATAAAAGATTATGCGGTGTAGTTGAAATGTTTCTGTTGTTTTCACAAATACTATTAGTGTAGACATTTGTGCAGTAAAAGCATAAATTGTCCAAGCAATTAATGTCTTGGGTAAAGCATTCAAAAGAGAAGAAGCTGGAATTTTGAATAACAAACTCAAACTTCTGAGTGCCTTAACCAAAGAATCTCAAAACACGCTACAGGAAAAGTAATAACTTTCTTAACTCTTGAGGAAATGGAAAGTATTATTTGTCACTTGAATGATTTGGTATTCAATGCACATTAGTAAACTATTGGTTACCTCAAACCAGTCACTCAGTTGTATTTCTCATGGGTCTCATTGCATGTGTCTCATTTGTTGCTCATGTTAGTTCTCCAATAGCGCTTTTAGGAGAAACATTTCAGGCATGATAGAGACATACATGATATGAAACTGAGACTTCAATTTCTTGTCAGGAGAACTAAAAAAGATAAAGATGAGCAGTAGAATTCCCTCTGATAATACCCATGTTTGCTTTTATCTAGGGCTATTGTTTTTAATTTTGGATAATTCTTTTTTAGCAGTTCAACTAAATTGATCAGGAAATTAATTATTAGAAATTGTACAAAAATCTTTAGAATTGATGATGTCACTGTGTAATACTATTTTCCATTTCAGTATGCAAATACAGTTACTAAAATCAAAATACACCTTGAAAATAGTCATTTAAAACAGTAGGCTCAAATAAAAAGCAAATAAACATTCATACATTATCCATAGCCACTAGAGGGCGCAAGGAGACTACACCCGCAACAGGACGCCAGTCCTTTGCAGGGCAACAATTGAGACAATTTAGAGATGGCACTCATTCTCATATGTTTTTAGACTGTGGTAAAAGCAAACATAATGGCTATTAGTGACTTTAATACTACTGTGTCGTTGTCATCGTCCCCTTAATAATTGCTATTATGTCCACTTTAATTTGGTACAAATCATTTCACTATTTTTTTTTCTCCATTATATCAGTCTGCACATAAAGGAGACAGCTGCATTTTAACATGGAGGTAACATGAATGATTTTTCTATATGTATGTGTGTGTATGGAAATTTATTTTTAATTATTTAGTTGATAAAAAAAAAAAAAAAGTTGGAGAATCCAAGTTCCTCATACAATTTTATATGTAACTTGAAATGACCAATTCTAATGCAATTTGAAATTGAACCCTAACTCTGTCAACGAGCCACCGTTGTGATAATCCCAATCCCGATTTCTCCACTCCTCCTTCACTGGAACTGGCTGTGCCTCCTCTCCCCTCCCCAGCCTCCAGAGCCCTACACTCCTTCTCCACCTTTGCCCCTCAGATGTGAAGCAATCTCTCCACGGATGTCAGGAAAGCCCAGTCCCTGACCACGCCTCTTCAGACACGCCTCTTCAAGACACGCCTCCTCAAGACACACCTCTTCAGACACGCCTCTTCAGACACGCCTCTTCTGGACAATTCTGGACTGCCTTAAATACACTTTAATGTGTACTTATCTGCCCCCACCTTGCTGCTCCTTACTGTTGCTTCTTATTATATCTGTATTTAAATCCTGCACTTTCATTTGCCTTACTGTTAATTCTGTTAACTATAATGACGCCTGTGTTCACTGCACTTAGCACTCATATCTAACCCTTGTAACTATCACCATATTATTATCTGCTCTTACTTGAACTGACCCTAAATTAAATTATGTACTCTATTTTGTATTTGCTCTTATTAGGACTGCATTTATAGTATATTCAAGCCCCTTCATTTTTTATTTTGATTTTTGATCACCCTGTGATGTCTCTTTGGACATATTTTCGTGCCGATTCGCTTTCTTCAGTATTTTGTTTTACCCCTGATACTTTTTGCAGAGGTCCTCTGCTTGTTTTACAGAGCATTGTGACCTCCTGGAATTTTTCAAACTCACTCGTCCGCCTGAGTATTTTTAGACCCGTGCGAATGGAATATCAGTGTTTAGTTAGAATTAATAAGCAGTATTTCTGTGTTTTTTCAATATATCAAAATACAAAAGAGTTATCAAAATTAATGCTTGCAGATGCATTTAACTCCACTGCACTGGTAAGTTATGCGATTTACTTCAATTTTTGTCATTTTTCAAAAATATTTTTAAGGTGAATCTTGTGCACGTGATCTGTGATCTGTTCACAGAGCATGTGGAAAAGCGTTAATTCAGGCATTTAATTAAAATGTTATTTACGTCTGGGAGGCTACTGGACCTCATATGGTTTTTGAACAACTCTGTGGACCCTCTGTTTTTCAGTCCTGTGTGAATAGTACTTTAATCAAACTCGAATTACCAAAGGAAGAAGTTGCTTCTTTTTACCCACATATATCTTTATTTGAGTTAACAAACAATGTGAATTCCGAACCTGCATATCGTTCTGGCTCTAGTCTAATCATTGCCAAATTCAGTTTATTAGCTTCCACTGCGTTAGTTAGTTTCTAGGAGTGCTGCTAGTTTGTTTCTGCTGCTCGTTTAAATGATGTTTCTCTTATCCAGTATGCAGTTAAGGCTTAATAACTGTTAATTAAGGATTAAAGGATTAGAGGAATGGAAAATAAAAATCAAAAGGGGATTGTGCATATTGTACTTGCTCTTAATTGTACTGTGATTTTTTAAATGTGTATGATGATAATAATGTATTTTTTTTATTTGTTTTAGTTACATATTACAACACTGAAAGGAGGAGAGTTACCTGTACTGAAGCAATGCACTCAGTTCTGCAAACTCTTCCATTGTCCATTTTGCCAGATAAGCAAATTCAAACCCAGACAGCGCTACCATCTGGCACTTCACTTATACATCCATCTCAAGAAATCATTGAAGTTTGAAGGTTTGTTTTCCGATTTTTACATTTTCGATTAATGGAGTATTGGGATGCTGGTGTTTCTAGGAGGGGTATATAGAAAAAATCAGGATAAGGATTGAGAACCACTGTTCAAACCCTTCTTCTGCTTGTCTTTTCAGATTATGCAATGTGTAAGATTGCTGCTGACAGCCTTACAAGCTGTGGGCCGCTTGAAGCCTCCGGTCCTGGCCCAGGACTTTGAGGCAGGCATCCTTGGGTGAAGCAAGGCAGAGAGTCAGGAAAAGCTGGGGTGCAGGTGTTGACCCTCTTCTCTGCCACTGCAGCCGGGCGGTTCTTCCCCGTGCTTCCCTCAGCAGCCTATGCAAGGGCTGCTGAGGACCGCCAGCATCTAGTCCTGGTCCTTCTGGTGCAGGGAGAGGCAGCTCCTGCTCCTCTCCCCCTGATGATGATGGAGGCAGAGGCAGCTCCAGCTCCTTTTCTTGTGATGGTGGGGGAAGTGATACCAGCAGGCATTCATCCTCTGCTGGTGGGGGAAGTGATACCAGCAGTCATTCATCCCGGGATTCATTATATCCCATGTACCAATGACTATACATTAACAATTAACACACCACACACAACATATAACAGAAAATACACACAGGGGTGGGCACTTTGTCACACCAAGTCATATAAAAGTCTGTGCATGCCAGTGCATGTAAAAAACAAAGCCCATATAGTGTTCTGTGAAAATAAAACATGTCACACCATTCAGGCTTCAGAATTGAGAAATGGATCACAATCCTTGAAGTGCTGCCATTTAAAATCGGTGGAGTTCGTGCTTAGGAAGCAGTCGCAGAATGTCTTCATGAAGACACCTTAACCGAAATGGTCAACCAGAGAGGGTCTAGGTCGGCCAGGGTGTTCTCAGCTCACCGCACACCAGCAACCCCTGTAGTGTGGCCGGAACCTGCGGGCTTGCCTGTTCGCTGCCCGGGAGCTGCATGGTGAATCTGCAGTGTGTAAAGAAGCGGGCGGCTGACGGCACACTCTTCGGAGGACAGCGTGGGTTCCTCTTCGCCGCTCCCGAGTCAGCGCAGGGGTGGAAGCGGTGAGCTGAGCCTAAATAGTAATTTGTAGAAATTAACAAAAATAAATAAATAAATGGTTCAGCGTAGAGATGAAGAATGAATGTCTGCTAAGGCAACAAGCAGCTTTGGATGTGAATATTCCCTTCTTTGGGTGAACAAAAGATTAGATGCAATCTATTTATATATGAGCCTGCCAGAAACCCTTACAGTCTGTTGTGAAGAGTGACTGTAACTTACGATTCAAAAATCAAGTCTTGGATATGCCCTTGTGCAAAACCACAAAAGTTATCTTGTCCGCACAAGAACATTGCAAAGTGGCACTTCTTCCAAACCAAAAGCAATATCTTTAAAATGGTTAAAGGTGCAGAAAGTAAGTTTGAAGTAGTGCTGTAGTTTTTTCTGTTGTTATAAAAACTTCTCAGATGTGAAGACCTCAATGCTTCATTGTTTGCACAATTTTGACGATCAAGTGGGGCTGACCATAAAACTGTGCGACTTCATTCGAAAATCACTCAAGGTAATGCAAATGTAGCAATGATGATTTTCTGTGTATCGACTGTGTATTAAGCCCTATACAGGACTGTGTATTAAGTTCTATACAGGACTGTGTATTAAGCCCTATATGGGACACAGGACTGAAAAACAGAGGGTCATCAGAGTTTGTCAAAAGCAGACTAGGTCCAGTAACCTCCCATATGGAATAGAGAAGTCGATAACACTTTAATTAAATGCCGGAGTTAGTGTGAACAGTTCACAGATCATGTGCACAAGATTCACATTAAAAATCCTTTTAAAAATGAATCACACGGGACTAAAAATACACAGGACGAGTGAGGTCAAAACTAAATGCACCGATTTAGTCTGTAAAAAATTCCTAAAACCCCATGTTTTTTAGTCCCATGCGAATAGGGCTTTAGACTGATTTTTGTATCAAGTTTATGCCATTAATGTACTTGACGGCCACAGCTTCACTGTTTTGTTTTCTTTTCTAGAATCGCATACCTGTTGGCACAGGTTTGACACTCTCGAGGAACATCTGAGAGTCAAGTTACCCCCAAAAGACACGCTCTTTCATGCACACTGTCACTTCGAGATGCTGACAAACTGCGATTGCTCCTTCTTTTACTTCAACTGCAGGTACCATCCACTCACTGTTGTTGTCTGGTAAGACAGATCATTACCTGCAAGTTGCCTGTGTACAAGCAAGTAAACACTGAAAACTACTGGAATAGCTGTGCCATTTGGAGGGCAAGTAAGGTGCTTTACCTAGATTGCTCCAGTAAAAAGTCAGACTGTATAAATGGGTAATTGTATGTAAAACATAATGTGATATCTTCTTGTAACAATTGTAAGTTGTTACAACACAATTTTACAGAGATGGGCGATAATCAAATTCTCAGTTATCTATTGTTGTCTGTAAACTAATCACGATAATCATGTTTATTGTCTAAATAACTACAATTTCCTGGAGATATCAAATTTAAAGCTCTTTATAGTTAGGCAGCAGCATGACAAGTCACCGAGTGTAAAAGAAAACAAACCTTAGATGATAAGATAATAGAAGTTAACAGCAATTCTGTAAAAATAAGGGGAAGAGTTTTAAACAAAGCTTGATATATGTTTTGTACATTTAGGGCTGTGCGCTCCTTTCTGTTTTGTTTTGAATAGGCTGAATTGCTATTTGAGCAGTCCTCCTTTTCCTTGTTTCGAAGCAGTCATTGCAGACCAAGTTGCTCACAAGTGCTGCTTAATACTGCAGTCTTCGTGTCTCCCTTTTCTCCTTTCTTTCTCTTGTTTTTGTTGTTTTTAGATTTTCACGGTCAAGAAGTATCCTTTTACAAGCTGTTATTTATTTGTGCAGCTCTCTGAAACCACTGCGTGGTCTGAGGCGCTTCATAAAACTTAAATAAATAAAATAATAATGGCGATTATTGATTATGCGATAATGTAATCATACAAAAATCTTATCGCTAATATCACAATAATTGATTATTGTCCGATCCCTGGTCTGCTAACAACTAGTGGGGTTCAGTTTCATATCTACCTTAGTTTTACATATATTCCTGTGAAAATAACTGAAGAATTTTCTTGCTTTCAACAGCTAGCTACTTGGATGAACCACCAGATAACTCCAATGACGGGTCAAGGCAAGAAAGGAGTTTGCCTGAAGATGATTTCATGAGGTTTAATTCCTAGTAGGTTGCACGTAAGATTAATGAACAAGTGCTGTACATGATAATACTGTAAAACAAGAACATTTTACCAGCAAGAATTGTTTTGCTAATTTTGTTTATTTAAAAAATGCAAAATTAAAGTGCCTTTGTTTTTTACAACAATCTGTTGTTATTTCGCAAATCAATATATCCTCTTGAGAGCTGCCATGCAGTATACTGTACAAGACAAGTACAAGTGTTTATATCAATAATTTAAATCAAGGGAAGTAATGTTAAAACTGTACAATGCACTAGTAAGACCTCATCTTGAATATTGTGTGCAGTTCTGGTCACCTTGCTATAAAAAAGATATTGCTGCTCTAGAAAGAGTGCAAAGAAGAGCGACCAGAATTATTCCGGGCTTAAAAGGCATGTCATATGCAGACAGGCTAAAATAATTGAATCTGTTCAGTCTTGAACAAAGAAGACTACGTGGCGACCTACTTCAAGCATTCAAAATTCTAAGGTATTGACAGTGTCGACCCAAAGGACTTTTTCAGCCTGAAAAAAGAAACAAGGACCAGGGGTCACAAATGATGGTTAGACAAAGGGGCATTCAGAACAGAAAATAGGAGGCACTTTTTTACACAGAGAATTGTGAGGGTCTGGAATCAACTCCCCAGTAATGTTGTTGAAGCTGACACCCTGGGATCCTTCAAGAAGCTGCTTGATGAGATTTTGGGATCAATAAGCTACTAACAACCAAACGAGCAAGATGGGCCGAATGGCCTCCTCTCGTTTGTAAACTTTCTTATGTTCTTATGTTCTTAATATATTACTTGCAGCTTGCACTTGTCTTGTGCAGTTTACTGTATGCTAGCTCTCAAGTGGATTCATAAAATACACGTACCATACATTAAAAAAAAAGAAGCGCAAACATTTGTTACCATAAAAAAAAAAATCTTGTTTTAAGCACCTTTTTTGTGTATTGATGAATAATGATACAAACTTGGATATTAATATGTGTATTTATTTTAATTTCATTTTTGTTTTACACAGAAGAAATTCCCAAGAAAATTAAGATTACAAAGAATTCAGCTCTTCACAAAATCAGCATAACAGAAGTACTTTTAAAGCTTGTTCATCAGGATATGTTGACAGAGAGGTGGTCGTTTGATATGTTAGAGGATTTCAGATCGTTATTGTAAGCAACTGTACTGGTGATTTTCACAATGATTTTATTACTAATATAGTTTAATTTACCCTACTTTATTGTACCTAGTATTTTGTACATATAATTTTCTTACTAAACTATACTTTGTATTCAAAAACAGCATTACTGTAGTAGTGACATGATTTATATGTGTTTTATTCTTACTTTATTCGGATGGTGATTCACTTGTATGTTTTTTTGCATTGTTGCCATTAAAAAACGTGGCATTTGACCATCTTTTTTTTCTTAATGGCAACTGACTGATTTGAAAATCTCCCCGTTGGTTGATCATTTGCGTGTCCTGGTCCTGTCTTAAAGGGGCAACGAACTGTGGTGAGGTGCAATCGTTTTACAATATGTAAAAATATAAAATGTTATGTTTTAAATATATTTCAATATATTTTTGTAGTTATTTTTAAAACATTTCAACATGTTTTAAGAGATTTATTTTTAAATACTTCTTCACACACATATACTTTATATATGTAGATATCCTGATGAAGGCACATTTGTATCAAGTAGGTTGCTATGTGCTTTTTTAAATGCAATAATTTAATATACATTGTGTGTGTCATAAATCTGTTTGCACATGCTAAAAATTGTGTGTGTATGTGTGTAATACATATATATAATATTATATATATATATATATATATATATATTATAGATATATATATATATATATATATAGTAAGATAGCAGGGTGGGGGTTAAAATCCTTTTCTGCTAAAACATGTGAGAATGCACATTTGGGTGTTATTGGGCTAATTGTTTTATTGTTTAGTAATCCCTGCGCCTGGTAGTAATTGTAAATTAGAGCCAGGTGCGGGGTATTTAAGAGAGACAGTTAGTTTGTTCGGAGCTGCTGAGAGGAAGGAACAGAAAGTGTGCTCTGATTCCGAGCAACCAGAGTAAGGTACCGTGTTCAACTGTGTGGTTATTGTGTTTCAGGTACCGGTAAACAGCTTAGCTGTCCGGGGTATTAGTTAGGGGAATCCTGACTGTATAGTTAGTGCTCCAAGAAGGAACTAGGTGTTTGTTTAATTTTGATCGGTGTGTTTATTAAAGTGCGTGTCAGCGCTAACAAAAATTCCATTTCTGTGTCCTGGGTCTACTTTGAAGGGAAAAGAGCCTGTGTGGTGAGACGCAAGTTAACTATATATATATATATATATATATATATATATATATATATATATATATATATATATATATATCGCACACAATCTATAAGGTTATCCTTTATAGATTAAAGTTTGTGTATGAAAAAAGATAAGGTTTAAATATTACTGTTTAAGAGTTTCTTTCACTTACCCAGGCTGGAACCCATGACCAATGAAAGGAAGATCAGTGACGCTTTCATGATTGAAGCAGTCCGCTCTCATAGTGAGCCTTGGTATGTTGTAATAAATCAAGGAGATGGGTTTAAATACCCAAATGTTCAGAGATTCAGCAATAAGACACCCAAACAGCTTAATCGCTGTGGGAAAATCAAATAAAGGCACATTCAAGTAAATATCTGAAGAGAAATCTTATCACAAAATGTCATACAGCTCATCTATTGCAATAGGTTGAATCCCAACCCATCCTATCCGCACTAGAAAGTTAATTATTAAAAATAAGTCATTTAATAACGATTAAGTTAAGCTAGCAAAATGATTTCAATCTAAGCTCAAGGGTGGCACGGTGACACAATGGCTGCTGCCTGCCTCACAGCTCCAGGGCCTTGGGTTTGAATCCCGGTTTTGGTGGTCTGTCTATTTGTGTGGAGTTTGCATGTTCTCTCCAACATGTTCACACGGGTTTTCTCCGGGTGCTCCAGTTTCTTCCCACAGTCTAAAAGCATGTTGGCTAGGTTGGTGTCTCGATGCGATGGACTGGCATCCCGTCCAGGGTGTAGTCCCGCCTTGCTTTCAGCTACAGGCAGGTGACACTATTTGGCATAGACAGTATTTGGCAGTGACATTAGCATAACCCTGTACTGCTGATTTTTGTTACAACCGAGCGCTCAATTACTTCAGTGAACCCTTTATTGAACTAACAATTTGAATCCTTGCAAAGAAGAACCATATATGTGCACTTTCAAGTCTGTATAGTGTTTGATACAATGATCTTTTGTATAAAATAATGAACTTGAGAGAATTGTGTGATGAAATTCGAATGTCAGAACATGGTGTGTAAAAACTACAGAGAATAATACTACACATATATGATTCTTCGTATCAAGGATTCATTTGTTTAATTTTAACTTTTTAAATGGTTTAGCTTATAAAAAATTGGAGATTTTAAGTACCTTATACAATTTTATACTTTGTTTAAAATAATTCAAAAGCTCTGATTAGGCAAATTGCTAAATTGCAGTAAGTAATTGAGAGCAGCTCAGTGAATGGAACAAAAACCAGCAGGGCAGGCAAGGGTACTCCAGAACCAGGGCTGAGAACCACTCGGTAACTGAGAACTGCCTGTAGATAGTCTAGGAAGGGTGCTCTGGAAGACGATGCTTGATGTAGACTCTGAGAGTTTCTCTGTTCACAGCCCAAGTGAGAAAACAGAATCACACCTTGATAAGAGGCATCGCAAAAACAAAATTGAGGATCCTTGATAAGAACATGGCAGCACCTTCATGTTGGTGGGAACTGTTTATACAAACCTTAGAATGATAAAAGGCCCATAAAGGAACATTTCTAGAATTTTTGCAGTGAAGAACTTATCTGAAGCAGCAACTGGCTGTGGTTGGACAGAAATATTCTGGATGGGGATCTCAAGCACAATAGGAGGAAAGCAATGCTGAATTACGGGTAAGTAAGCTGGGGACAGAGGTGGGTGATGCTGGGACTCCAGAATCACCATCGAGTCCTCTTGAAGTGTTGTGGGCTAGTCGAGGAAACACTGAGAATGGAAGGTGCCCGCTTGAAGACGCCGGAGATGTACCCTACTTAGCTCAATTGTCATGTTGATGCGCAGGGGAGACCACACTGTGGAATCAAAATGGATTAATTAGGCATGAAAAATACAATCTACAAATTGTTCTAAATTAATTACAAATACAAAACAGAAAATAATTGATTGCATAAGTATTCACCCCCTTGAGTCAATATTTGGTAGAGGCACCTTTGGCAGCAATGACAGCCATGAGTCTATTTGAATAAGTCTCTACCAGCTTTGCACATCTGGACACTGCAATTTTTGCCCATTCTTCTTTGCAAAATTGCTCAAGCTCCGTCAAGTTAGATGGGGACCTTTGGTGAACAGCAATTTTCAACTCTTTCCACATATTCTCATTTGCATTGAGGTCCGGGCTTTGACTAGGCCACTCCAGGACATTGACCTTTTTGTTTTGTGGCTTTGGCTGTATGTTTTGGGTTCATTGTCTCTTCTCCCAAGTCCCAGGTCTCTTGTAGACTTCAGCAGGTTCTCCTGCAGGATTTCTCTGTACTTTGCTTTTGGTAGAAAATTCACAATACAAAGTATTCTCGACAATGTTAAGAACACCTACTTTAATGCAATAACTTGTATTGTTCCACCCTGTAACTATTTGTACTTTTCCACTCTGTATCTTATTGTTGCAACAAATAGCTAAGTGCAGAATAATGGGGGGTAACCACAGATAGCACAAAGCATTCTGTCTCCTAAATGTTGACATGTGACAACCAATTGCAGAAGTGGAAGTTATGAATCATGAAGATAATTTTTGAACCACCCTTTTGACAGTCTGTTTTACTAAAAATATGTTTCTGTCTTCTCTGTATGAGTTTCGCTCAAATTGCTACATGCCCAACTGTCAGTAGACAGTTACAGATACCTTATAGATACCTATACAGTGGCTTGCAAAAGTTTGACCCCCCTTGGCATTTTTCCTATTTTGTTGCCTTACAACCTGGAATTAAAATGGATTTTTTGGGGGTTGTATCATTTGATTTATACAACATGCCTACCACTTTGAAGATGCAAAATATTTTTTATTGTGAAACAAACAAGAAATAAGACAAAAAAACAGAAAACTTGAGTGTGCATAAGTATTCACCCCCCCCCCCCCCCCCCCAAAGTCAATACTTTGTAGAGCCACCTTTTGCAGCAATTACAGGTGCAAAAGGCTAACAAGATGATCGGATACATTGTGAAAAGTGTTGAATTTAAATCAAGGGAAGTAATGTTAAAACTGTACAATGCACTAGTAAGACCTCATCTTGAATATTGTGTGCAGTTCTGGTCACCTCGCTATAAAAAAGATATTGCTGCTCTAGAAAGAGTGCAAAGAAGAGCGACCAGAATTATTCCGGGCTTAAAAGGCATGTCATATGCAGACAGGCTAAAAGAATTGAATCTGTTCAGTCTTGAACAAAGAAGACTACGTGGCGACCTAATTCAAGCATTCAAAATTCTAAAAGGTATTGACAGTGTCGACCCAAGGGACTTTTTCAGCCTGAAAAAAGAAACAAGGACCAGGGGTCACAAATGGAGATTAGACAAAGGGGCATTCAGAACAGATAATAGGAGGCACTTTTTTACATAGAGAGTTGTGAGGGTCTGGAATCAACTCCCCAGTAATGTTGTTGAAGCTGACACCCTGGGATCCTTCAAGAAGCTGCTTGATGAGATTTTGGGATCAATAAGCTACTAACAACCAAACGAGCAAGATGGGCCGAATGGCCTCCTCTCGTTTGTAAACTTTCTTATGTTCTTAAGTCTCTTGGGGTATGTATCTATAAGCTTGACACATCTAGCCACTGGGATTTTTGCCCATTCTTCAAGGCAAAACTGCTCCAGCTCCTTCAAGTTGAATAGGTTCCGCTGGTGTACAGCAATCTTTAAGTCATACCACAGCTTCTCAATTGGATTGAGGTCTGGGCTTTGACTAGGCCATTCCAAGACATTTAAATGTTTCCCCTTAAACCACTCGTGTTGCTTTAGCAGTATGCTTAGGGTCATTGTCCTGCTGGAAGGTGAACCTCCATCCCAGTCTCAAATCTCTGGAAGACTGAAACAGGTTTCCCTCAAGAATTTCCCTGTATTTAGCGCAATCCATCATTCCTTCAATTCTGACCAGTTTCCCAGTCCCTGGCGATGAAAAACATCCCCACAGCATGATGCTGCCACCACCATGCTTCACTGTGGGGATGGTGTTCTCGGGGTGATGAGAGGTGTTAGGTTTGCGCCAAACATAGCGTTTTCCTTGATGGCCAGAAAACTCAATTTTAGTCTAATCTGACCAGAGTACCTTCTTCCATATGTTTGGGGAGTCTCCCACATGCCTTTTGGCGAACACCAAACGTGTTTGCTTATTTTTTTCTTTAAGCAATGGCTTTTTTCTGGCCATTCTTCCGTAAAGCCCAGCTCTGTGGAGTGTACGGCTTAAAGTGGTGCTATGGACAGATACTCCAATCTCCGCTGTAGAGCTTTGCAGCTCCTTCGGGGTTATCTTTGGTCTCTTTGTTGCCTTTCTGATTAATGCCCTCCTTGCCTGGTCTGTGTGTTTTGGTGGGCGGCCCTCTCTTGCCAGGTTTGTTGTGGTGCCATATTCTTTCCATTTTTTAATAATGGCTTTAATGGTGCTCCGTGGGATGTTCAAAGTTTCGGATATTTTTTTATAACCCAACACTGATCTGTACTTCTCCACAACTTTGTCCCTGACCTGTTTGGAGAGCTCCTTGGTCTTCATGGTGCCGCTTGCTTGGTGGTGCCCCTTGCTTAGTAGTGTTGCAAACTCTGGGGCCTTTCAGAACAGGTGTTTATATACTGAGATCATGTGACAGATCATGTGACACTTAGATTGCACACAGGTGGACTTTATTTAACTAAGTATGTGACTTCTGAAGGTAATTGGTTGCACCAGATCTTATTTAGAGGCTTAATAGCAAAGGGGGTGAATACATATGCACGCACCACTTTTCCATTATTATTTTTTAGAATTTTTTGAAACAAGTTATTTTTTTCATTTCACTTCACCAATTTGGACTATTTTGTGTATGTCCATCCCATGAAATCCAAATAAAAATCCATTTTAATTCCAGGTTGTAAGGCAACAAAATAGGAAAAATGCCAAGGGGGGGGTCAATACTTTCGCAAGCCACTGTAAATATTCAAGTTAGGCAGTGCTATGCGGGCTTGTTCTCTAACTGACTCTGCACTGAGTGTTGTGACTAAGCGCCAGGTTTGCAAATCTTAATAAAGCTTGCTGTTTGAGAATCTACAGTCTCTCTTCCTTTCAATAGAATTTCCACGACAATGCTGCATCCATTTTGCACTCTATCTTCACGAGCTTTCCAGGCCCTGACACAGAGGAGCATCCCCATAGCATGATGCTGCCTCCACCATGCTTCACGGTAGGGATGGTGTTCTCAGGATGATGTGCGGTGTTAGGCTTGTGCCAAACATAACGCTTAGCATTGAGGCCAAAAAGCTCTATTTTGGTCTCATCAGACCATGGAATCATCTTCCACTTGGTCTCAGAGTCTCCCACATGCCTTCTGGCAAACTCTAGTTGAGATTTGATGTGTTTTTTTTTGTTTTTTTTCTCAACAATTGCTTTCTTTTTGCCACTCTCCCATAATGGCCAGTTTTGTGAAGCACCCGGGCTATTGTTTCCATATGCACAGTGTCTCCCAGCTCAGCTGTGGAAGACTGTAACTCCTTGGTGGCCTTCCTGACTAGTGCCCTTCTCACCCGGATACTCAGTTTTTGAGGACGGCCTGTTCTAGACAAATTCACAGTTGTGCCATATTCTCTCCATTTCTTAATAATGGAATTTACTGTGCTCTGGGGGATATTCAATGCCTTGGAAATGTTCTTATATCCTACCCCTGATTGGTGCTTTTGAAGAACCTTATTCTGGGTTTGCTTTTAATGTTCCTTTGTCTTCATGATGTAGTTTTTGTTAGGAAATGTACTAACCGTGGGACCTCCCAGAGACAGGTGTATTTAACCTGAAATCATGTGAAACACCTCAATTGCATACAGGTGGACTCCATTCAACTAATTATGTGACTTCTAAAGACAATTGGTTGCACCAGAGCTTATTTAGATGTGTCATAGCAAAGGGGGTGAATACTGTTTTATATTTATATTTGTAATTAATTTAGAACAATTTGTAGATGTTATTTTTCATTTTGACATTATGAACTTTTTGTTGTGTTGATCGGTAGCAAAAACACCTAATTAAATCAATTTTGATTCCATATTGTAACACAATAAAATGTGGAAAAGTCCAAGGGGGGTGAATACTTTTGAGAGCCACTGTGTAAGTGTTAAAACTAGTCAATAATCCACTACAAAATTAAGAGCTGTTATGGTAGAGGTCAAGCAGCTTGATCCTTCTTGCTTGAGTCTGAATGCATGTAAAACTGTATGTGGTTTTTCTATCAGGCAAAATATAACGAAGAATCAGTTTGATATTTTTGTAAAATACATTTTTCATGCACACATCTGATTTTTAAGTCTCTAGATGAATTAGCCCCTCCGCTCCTAAAGGTATTTGTCCAGCTTTGTTCAGGCAGAGCTGTTCGAGTCACGAGAGCAACAGAAAAAGGAGACTGTACAGTGACTCGACCACACACGAAGTGTGCCCAAACAGTCCTCTCAAGAAGGGTACCATGTTCTGGAGTTCCTTACCAGATGACATCAAAGACAATTGTGACTAGAACAGTTTCATCTAATCTAAAAATATGGCTTAAATGAAACCAGCTCTGTAACCGTGGTTACAGAACCCCCCTCTTTTATTGTTTTTTATATAGTGTACTTAATACTTTTTTTTTTTACTTTGGTATTGGTATTTCGAGAAGGTTTTAGTTAAATGGGTTATTTGTATTTTCTTTTCTTTGTATGTTATACTGTATTTGTATGAGTTTGTATGTTATTTAGTTTGTTTTTATTGTAATGTATTGCCCTGTGCTGTGAAGGAACTAACAATGAAAATTCGCCTGTGGCTAACTTGGGTACAATGCATAGCATGACATGTCATGAATGTTTTAAATTGTACATTGTCCTGGAGAACCAATTCTCATGAAAATTAGAACATTTGAGAATAGGACACCTGCAGTTTACTTTAGGGACATCAGGATGTACAGTTAGTATAGGAATAAGTATAAAGTTTCTATTTATAGCCGTGCATTTCAAACTGCAGATATTTTTAAAATGTTTCCATTATAATTGATAAATGATGGCTTGCAATTAAATTCTTCATGAAAATATCTCTCTTGCAGTATATTTCTGGGTCCCTGGCTGTTGCAGTTGAGAATACTCACTCGAGAATACTCAAGAGAGCTCTGGTAAGGAAATTGTTATGCAGATTTTAGACACACTAGACATACCTGCAATCTAAAGGCTGGTGCACACTGGATCTGATCACCCATCCGATTTTAACCCATATAATACCATATAATACATTCGGAGCATCTGTGTTAGACACTCTCATGCCGCACAATACGGACACGTAGAGAGTAGTATTTTTGGTGGTGACAATTCTACCTTCGGACAGGTGTCATTTCGAGCACAGACGCTGAGGCGCTGCTCCACATGCGTAGATGGACGCATATGCAGTTGCGTTATGATGTTGAGCTTGGGTATGGCGATGGCTTGGGTACCCTGTTCCCATCCTTGATGGTTATTTTCGAATTGAAAGGGAATGATAGGTTGCAGATGCAACCCCGGTTCCCTGAAAGAGAAAATAACCATCAAGTCGCGAGGTCGTTTCGGGAGCCTTCGCGGCCTGAAGCAAAGGAGAACGTGATGCTGCGTGCACTGGGTATTCTAAGCCGACAGGGGGGCAGGCTTAGACGTCAGTGCATGCACCAGCCTATCGGCAGCTTTGACATAAGCTCAGCTAAATCCTACCGCCTGGGGACGAGATCCCATCCTTGATGGTTATTTTCTCTTTCAGGGGTTGCATCCGTAACCGATCGATCTCTTAATTGAACAAGTTATTTCTTAATTGATCAATAACTATGTTTTCCCTGTCTTTACAAATTGGTGATTTAGGGTGACCTATAAAACTTTTGATTTTGGAAACTACTGCAATTGCAAAAACTCATAAAAATTCTGGAGGGACTCAACATCGTCAACTGAAACAGTTCAATGAATCGAGGGTAGCGAATAGATTTCAAAAGAGTTTATTACATGTCATTTGGGAGATTTGCTGTATGGAGTCCTGTGACGGAGAGCGAATGAATGCGAATCAACAATCTCCCTCTCGGCCGGTGAGGGCACTGTACGACAGGAGCTGCGGGCTTCCTACTGAATGGTTGGGCAGTTCATCCTGGGGACAGTCGGGAGCCGACCATTCAGGAAGAGGGCGGCGTTACGGTACCTGGAGTCATCGCCCTAGTACGGTGAGCGAAGTTTCAGTCATGAATTGGAAGAGACGTGATTGAACTAGCTATCGGAGGGGGCGGGGCTTAGGGTACTTTAGGGGGACGTGACGCCGTAATCGGCTCCTTTGTTGTGGTTAATGGGAGGAGACAAGGACGGAACCTTGAATGAAGTGTGGGTTCATTGAGAAGTGTTGTGTTTGTTTTGCCAGATGGCTGATACAAAGCCGGAGCTGCAGTGAGAAGCCAGCCCGGACCTGAACGCGCACGAGCACCAACACTCAGAGCACCGCACCTGCACCAGAGCACCCCGTCTGGAGACAGGTTTTTGTGTTTATTATTTCGGGACTGCAACCCCTTAGTTTTGTAGCTGGAAATGCCCATTGCTGGGTAGAGCCAGCTTTATTAGTGGAAACCCGGTTTAAAGGGAATTAAAGAAACCTGAACGGTGAACTTTGTGTTTGTCCTTTGTTGGAGCACCTCAAATCACCTCTACACCGGAGCACTACAAACCACATTGCCAGAAGTCCTTAGATACATTGAAGTGGAGCCTGGGAACAATTTACTGCTCAAATGGTGTGGGCTCCCGAGTAGCACATCTAGTTAAGGCACTTCACCAAACGAGGCAGTCTTCCCAGCGACAGCGAGTGGAAGCGACAGCGAGTGGGAGAAGTACAGCGTGGAAAAGTACAGAGCAGTTTCGAAGCAGAAAGGAGAAATTGCATCTTGAATAGCTTTAATCAGAAAACAGAGGACATTGGGGAAACACAGCCGCGTGTGTTTTTCTGATAACAAACAAGCTGAAACTCGGAGCAGCTGATTCAAATTCAGCGCCGTTTTGAGACACGGGCGAGGGGAGGAGCCGACAGCACAGCAGAACAACGCAGTTAAACGAGGCAGTCTTCCCAGCGACAGCGAGTGGAAGCGACAGCGAGTGGGAGAAGTACAGCGTGGAAAAGTACAGAGCAGTTTCGAAGCAGTTGGAAAGCAGGTTGACGGCTGCAGAAGAAACTAAACTTCAAAAAAAAAAAAAAACCCTCAACATGGTCTTCAAGCCTGTAATCTGTGACACCTGCTTGATGTGGGAAATCCGAGAAAACCCAGCGGAGCTAAACCAAGTGTGCGTAAAGTGCCGCGCGATCCAGGATTTGCATAAACTAGTAAGCATGCTAGAAATGGAGCTGGAAGAAGTGAGACAGCAACAGGATCTTGAGGAACTGGCACACCCACAATTCATGGAAGTCTGCATCACCCCTAACAGACTAAAAGCCACCAGGGAGATAGAAGGTCAGAACAGCTGGGTTCAGGTAGGCAGAAGCAGGGAAAAAAAGAAACTTCGTCAAACACAACCACCAGAAATCAAAACAACCAACAGATTTGAGTCACTTCAGAATTGTGATGAGCAGAACCAACAACAAGAGAATGAAAGGAACAACATCCAGGACCCTATTGACAGTGGTGACAAGACAGTAAAAAGAAGGGAGGTCATGATTGTTGGGGACTCCATATTGAGAAACACAGCAAGTTCAGTTCGCAGTTTGGACCCCCTTACTACAACAGTGTGCTGCCTTCCGGGAGCCTCGGTCAAGCACATCACTGAAAACGTGGACAGGCTCCTAGAACGAACAGGAGACGACCCGGTAGTAGTCGTCCACATCGGTACAAACAACATTGGAAGAGACAGACCAAAATCCCTGCAAAACAAATTCAGAGAGCTAGGAAGGAAATTAAAAGAGAAAACCAAAACTGTGGTATTTTCTGGTATACTACCCGCACCTTGCAAAGGACCATATGGACAGCTGGAAATAATAAATCAAAACGAATGGTTGAAGACGTGGTGCACACGGGAAGGCTTCACCTATCTTGATCATTGGACCACTTTCTACAACGAGGACTATCTGTATAGACGGGATGGACTGCATTTAAATAACAAGGGAACTAGTCTACTTGGAGAAAAGATCCTCGAGCAGGTTCGGAAGCATTTAAACTAGAAAGGAAGGGGGGAGAAATGAACAAAAAAACAGAAGGGAGACCGCATCAAAACAAGAACAACAACTCAGGTAAGACAACCATTAAATGTATTTATCTAAATGCTAGAAGTATCAGAAACAAAATTCTAGAACTTGAAGCTACTGCACTAACAGGTAACTATGATGTGATAGGTGTTACAGAAACGTGGTTATCTGAGAGTGATGGGGACGAATATAATATTTGTGGGTATACACTGTATAGGAAAGACAGGCAGGACAGAAGAGGAGGAGGGGTAGCGCTATACATAAGAAACAGTCTTGAAGCCCAGGTGTTAAACCTGGACAAAGAAAATAAAACCGAATCAATATGGGTCAGAATAACAGACAAAAATTCAAAAGGCATAATAATAGGAGCATGCTATAGACCGCCAGATTCAGACGGTGAGCAAAATAATCTGTTATACAATGACATTAGAAATGTGTGTAGCAAAGGAGAAGCCATACTAATGGGGGATTTCAACTTCCCCCAAATAAAATGGGAAAACCCGGTGGGTAGCGCGAAGGATGAAATAGAAATGGTGGAAATGACAAATGACTGCTTCCTAACACAATTTGTGAAGGCACCCACTAGAGGGGAGGCATGCCTTGATTTAGTCTTTTCAAATAACGAAGATAGAATAACTAAAACAGAGGTCAGAGAACCACTGGCAAACTCAGACCACAACATGGTATCATTTGAAGTGTTTTTTAAATCCTCAAAAGTAAAGACTAAAGCTAAGGTTTACAATTTTAGAAAAGCAAACTATGAAGGCATGAAACAGAGACTAACAGAAGTAGATTGGAGTAAAATAGAGAAAACACCCACAGAAGAAGGATGGTTGTTCTTCAAAAACGTAGTACTAGAGGCGCAAAACAATTATATCCCTAAAGTAGACAAATCTAAATGTAAAACTAAATTGCCAAAATGGTTTAATAGATCAATTAAAAAAAATATTCAGCGAAAAAAGGCACTTTACAGAGCATTAAAAAAGGACCAAAAAGAAAGTACACAGAAAGAGTACACAGAACTGCAAATGCAAGTCAAAAAGGAAGTTAGAAAGGCCAAGAGAGAAATAGAAATGAACATTGCTAAGGGAGCTAAAACCAATTCCAAAATGTTTTTCCAATATTACAACAGCAAGAGAACATTCAAAGAGGAGATTAAATGTTTAAGAGATACAAATGGCAAAATCATAGAGGAAGAAAAAAAAATAGCAAATATGTTAAATGATTACTTTTCACAAGTTTTTACAAAGGAAGATACTGACAACATGCCCCACATGTCATCCAGTTCCTATCCAGTTTTAAATAACTTTAGCATAACTGAGGCAGAAGTGTTAAAGGGACTAGGAGCTCTTAAAATAAACAAATCCCCTGGGCCGGATGAGATCCTCCCAGTAGTACTCAAAGAAATGAAAGAAGTAATTTACAAACCGCTAACCAAGATCATGCAGCAGTCTCTTGACACAGGGGTGGTACCGACAGACTGGAAAATTGCAAACGTAATACCGATCCACAAAAAGGGAAACAAAACTGAACCAGGTAACTACAGACCAGTAAGCCTGACTTCTATTATATGCAAACTTATGGAAACTATAATAAGATCCAAAATGGAAAATTACCTATATGGTAACAGGGTCCTGGGAGACAGTCAACATGGTTTTAGGAAAGGGAGATCGTGCCTAACTAACTTGCTTGATTTTTTTGAGGATGCAACATCGATAATGGATAATTGCAAAGCATATGACATGGTTTATTTAGATTTCCAGAAAGCTTTTGACAAAGTCCCGCACAAAAGATTAATTCTCAAACTGAACGCAGTTGGGATTCAAGGAAACACATGTACATGGATTAGGGAGTGGTTAACATGTAGAAAACAGAAAGTACTGATTAGAGGAGAAACCTCAGAATGGAGTGTGGTAACCAGCGGTGTACCACAGGGATCAGTATTAGGTCCTCTGCTATTCCTAATCTACATTAATGATTTAGATTCTGGTATAGTAAGCAAACTTGTTAAATTTGCAGACGACACAAAAGTAGGAGGAGTGGCAAACACTGTTGCAGCAGCAAAGGTCATTCAAAATGATCTAGACAAGATTCAGAACTGGGCAGACACATGGCAAATGACATTTAATAGAGAAAAGTGTAAGGTACTGCACGCAGGAAATAAAAATGTACATTATAAATATCATATGGGAGATATTGAAATTGGAGAAGGAATCTATGAAAAAGACCTAGGAGTTTTTGTTGACTCAGAAATGTCTTCATCTAGGCAATGTGGGGAAGCTATAAAAAAGGCTAACAAGATGCTCGGATACATTGTGAAAAGTGTTGAATTCAAATCAAGGGAAGTAATGTTAAAACTGTACAATGCACTTGTAAGACCTCATCTTGAATATTGTGTGCAGTTCTGGTCACCTCGCTATAAAAAAGATATTGCTGCTCTAGAAAGAGTGCAAAGAAGAGCGACCAGAATTATTCCGGGCTTAAAAGGCATGTCATATGCAGACAGGCTAAAAGAATTGAATCTGTTCAGTCTTGAACAAAGAAGACTACGTGGCGACCTAATTCAAGCATTCAAAATTCTAAAAGGTATTGACAGTGTCGACGCAAGGGACTTTTTCAGCCTGAAAAAAGAAACAAGGACCAGGGGTCACAAATGGAGTTTAGAAAAAGGGGCATTCAGAACAGAAAATAGGAGACACTTTTTTACACAGAGAATTGTGAGGGTCTGGAATCAACTCCCCAGTAATGTTGTTGAAGCTGACACCCTGGGATCCTTCAAGAAGCTGCTTGATGAGATTTTGGGATCAATAAGCTACTAACAACCAAACGAGCAAGATGGGCCGAATGGCCTCCTCTCGTTTGTAAACTTTCTTATGTTCTTATGTTCAGTGTGCACCCTATAGCCTGGAGATGGCTGTTGAGTCTACCTTGTATGTTAGCTTGCAGTGTGAAAAAGAGCTTGGCTGACAGCTCACATTTCGGAAGATGTGGGTGCGCTTGTCTTTGTCTCTCCTGAATCAATATGGGAGTTGCAGCGTGAGACAAGGTCTTAAGAAAAAAAAAATAAAAAAATAATAATTTTGTTGAAAAAAGTTCCTGGGTCCTCCAATGTGGAGGAACCCTTTCAGCTGCTTCGATTAAGCTTCGCAGGGATTCCATATTTTCTAATGCAAAGTTTGTTTGTTTTTTGTAAGATGTAACCGCAGCTATCTCTCCCTGCCTATTTCTCTGTACACATTATTTACATTTCAAACCCTGATGAACATGCATACAAACATATAGTTTTGAAGTCAACTATGAAATATGATGTCTTTATTTTTTTGGTCATATTCCTTATTCAAATAGAGGTGGTTGTAGGCTGTGTATTTGTGTCGAGAGGACTGGTGCAAAGCACTTAGTGTTCAGCATTTAGAATATAAGGGAGAACGTAAAAAAAAAGTATAAAGTGTAAAAATACATTTCAGTGGGGCTTGAATAAAACAAGGTTGAGAACCCCTGCCTTAGTGAGTTTGCAAAGATATGCCAGTTACTTTTTTTCTGTAAAAACCTCAGCCCCCTAAAAAACAGAGTGGCTTGTTCAGAAATGGAAATGTGTGGTTGACCCAGATTAAAAGAAATAGGTTAATAGCACATGCAGTCCACAACAAAGAAAAGTTAAATAGATTTCAATGAGCTAGCTGAAACCCACAGTACAAAAATACCTTAACACGTATACTGGTCAAAGTATGGAACGAAAGACTGGTATTTAGTGGGGTGATTTAGTACGATAGCACAGTACAATTTATTTCTGCTGTCCAAAGCTTCAAATTTTGGATCAACATTATATTAGTGCAGGTGTACAATAACTGCATGAACAGGAATATCATGTTATATATTTCAGAACTGTACTGTAGGGTTACCACCTGGCTCCCGAGTGGCACATCCTGCAAAGGCACTCGCCGAGAGTACAGGATGTACCCTATAGCCTATAATTGCTGGTACGAATCCAGGCTATACCATCACCGGCTGTAGCCAGGACCTCCCAGGGGGCAGGATACAAGGACAAGCGCTGCCCGGGCAGGGAGGGCTGAAGTCGGCTGGGTATTCAGTCTCACTGTGTACCAGCGAGGTGTGGCCAGGCACCTGCGAGTCAGCTGTGTTGTGATCGGATGTTCAGTAGTTCTCCGGCGTGATGAGTCTGGTCTGTTTTTAAGTTTTTTTATTTAACCAGGAGGTCCCATTGAGATTCAAAGTCTTTTTTGCAAGAGAGACCAGGACAAGAAAGCAGCAGTACAGAAATAATCACACACAAGCACAACATAGACACAGTTCAACATGAACATTACAAAAAAAAATACTGAAACTATATTTAGAAATAAGTCAATAATACATGTTGAAACTTTAAAATTAATAAAAAAAAACATTTACATTCTTCAAGAATCAAATTTCCAAGCTGATTTTTAAATTCTTAATGATATATAATTGGATAGTTTAAACAGTTTTTTGAAGGTTGTTCCATGACCAAGGAACAAAATAACTGAAAGCTTTTTCTCAAATTCAGTACTTACTAGTGGAATTGAAAAATGTAATAGTGACTGAGATCTAAGCTGGTAAATATTAGTACTGTGGTTGCCAAAGCAGTAAGATAAGATGGACGTTTTACAGAAAAACTTTATAAACAAAGATATACAAAAAAAGTGAGGTCCTCCCCATTTGCCTATACAACTCACAGTAATGTGTTAGGGACTAGAACTGGTTATGAATCTAAGTGCTTGTGGCAAAGTGCCCACCCCTGTGTGCATTTTCTGTTATATGTTGTGTGTGTTAATGTTGGTGTATAGTCATTGGTACATGGGATATAAATGGGTCTGTGTAGCACAAGTGTTTAAAATGTATATTTGTATTTTGTATAAATGTAATATGTGAGCACAGGGAATTGCACTTTATTAATTCACGTGCAGTTGTGCCGAGACTCCAATTGAATGATTGATTAGCAGTCGAGTCTCGGTACAGCTGCATAAAAGCAGCATGTTTTCACCCACTCGGGGTTGTGTGTTCGGTGAGTGGAGAACTGGATTGGAGACGGAGGTAAAGATAATAAGAATAGTTAAAGTATCTGCTCACTGTGTTTGTCTGTATAGTCTATTTGTTTGTCTCTTTGTTTTGGCAATGAGTGCAGTGACCTGTGTTTTTGTTTGTTACAACTGTTTATTTTCTGTCTGTTCTGTTCATTCATTAAATGCTGAGTGAGACCATTCGCTCAGCTCCACCAAACTCCACCTCTCTCTGTCGTTTATTTCCTGGCTCTGGTCTGACGTCACCCACTCTGGCCGTCTTTGTGACAGTGCTCCATGATGTTTTGTTATTGTTTTTATTTTGAAACATGCTCTGGCAGAGGCGAGGGATTAAAAACCTTGCGCAGAAGGTGGCCCTCTCCCGAATTAAGTGATTAATTTGTTGCTAATCGGGAGATGGTCACCTGCATAAATACCTGCAGCTCTCTGCACTCCGGGTAGGGTGTTCAGAGGAGGAACAGGAGAGAGAGAGAGAGAGAATTCAAAACTAAACTTATAGGATCAGTGACGGTAATTGCCCAGTCTGACCAGGGTCTGGTTTGGTTTGTGTTCATGATTTGTTTTCCTTTTGTGTTTTTTGTTTAAATATTGAACTGATTTTTGTTTAATACAAAAGGTCTTTGAAATGCAATACTACGTGGTTTGTTTTTCTTCCTGACGGCATAGCTCAGTGTCATCCTGTCACACAGGGGAGAAATTATTAAAGAAAATGTAAATGTTATTACAATGTGGAAGATGCCCTTTATGTCTGCTTTTATGTAGGCCTATTGTTTTAATTTGGTCAGTTATTTTAGTAATTGATCAAAATTGATCAGAAATTTAGAAATTGTACTAAAAGATTTAGAATTGTTGATGTCATTGTATAATACTGCTTTCTGTTTTGAGCTTGCAAATGCAGTTACGAAAATAAAAATACAGCTCGTACATAAAAATAAAAAAAGAACAGGCCACATCGCAGCAAAGATAAAATGGGTATTTTTTACTTTATTACTGCTTTTTTTTTTAACTAGTGTCCAAAATACTGCAGTATTGTTTTGTAAGAGCAAGGTTACTGTACATGAGAAAACATAACCGCAAACAACGTTTTGTAGCGACACCTCGGCTGGACGGCTCAGCTGAGGTGCACCTCAGAAGGTGGCTAGTGGAGAAGAGGCATGTCAAAAAATGTATAAAAGATCCATATCATGTACTGTATTACAGTCCTGTTTCTGGGTGTATTGCTGTCGTTTATAGAGCCAGTTCATATGATATGGACAGTGTGAGTTTTATGCATAAGCTTCGCAGCGGCATGATGCAATAGGTCTTTTCTAACTTGGTGTTTGTTTTTTTTTTGGTTAGATATTACTTCTTTACTGGTGGTACTAAATAATACAATACATATGAGTCAAAATATATTACCACACAATAATAATAATAATAATAATAATAAATTTGTATATAGTGCTATCTGTGTGCAGTACAGCTCAAAGCACATTGCCTGCAGGAAAAAAACAAACAAAAAAAACACAGGATTTGTAAGCACAGCAAATAATAATAATACAAAGAAAAATAAAGTAAAAGTTAACAGGACATCTAATCATTAAAAGTAAAAGGTAACATAAGAACTCAAACTAAAAACAAGTTAAGTGAAGACTATATTATAAAAATATGTTTTGAGTCCAGATTTTAAAATAGCAATTGTGCGTAAATCTGATTTAAAAAAAAAAAAATGGTAGAGTCTTCAAGTCTGATCCTGGGGACCTACAGTGTCTCTGTTGTTTTTTGTTCCAACTGAGCTCTTAATCGACTAATAATTTGCCTAATTAGAGCTTTATATATATATATTAAGAGTTGGAGATTTCAAGTTATGTATAAAATGGTATAAAGGAATTTGGAATCTCTACGTTTTCATGAGCTAAATGCTTAAAACTTAAAAAGTTTATGGTTCAATTAAGTAATTAAAAGAACAGTTAGAACAAAAATCAATAGAGACAGTGCGGTCCCCAAGACAGGAGTTTTCCAGAGTGTAGGAGCATTAAAACAATAAGCAGCTTCCCTCTCCTTTACTCTTGTGATTGATTCACCCTCGGAATACACAGCAAGTAGCATCAGCAGATCTGAGTGCCCTCTGCCTGATTTGTGTGTTTATAGATTGGAAAGCGCTTTGAGATGTGTTGCATAAATTGTGATATATAAAAGAAATATTCTTATAATAAGGAGTTAGGATGTCATTCAAATAGTCCCTGTCCATTCAATGTTTTAAATACTAGTAGGACTTTAAAATCAATCCAATAGCACAGTGTTGTCAACCCTGGTCCTCGGGTACCCACGTGTCTGCTGGTTTTCATTTGAACAGCTTATCTGAACTATCGACACCTGTTTCAGAGCTGAAAACTATTCAAAAGCTCTAAATCAGCCAATTATTTGTTCAATTAAGGGTTTGCTTAAGTAATTAAGAGTTCAGCTAGAACAAAAACCAGCAGGGACAGGGGTACCTGAGGACCAGGGTTGACAACCCCTGCTATAACACACAGGAAGCCAATGCAATGATGCCAACACAGGAACTGTGGGCTCTTATTTTGTTCTTGTTAATGTTCTAGCTGCTGCATTCTGCATAAACTGGATGCGTGATAGAGCCTGAGAGATTAGAGTGTTATTGTAGGCTAATCTGAATGAAATAAAAGCATACATCAGACAAGGACAAGAATGATCAAACTTTATTAATAATCTTTAGACAGCAAAAGCATGTAACCAAAATGGCTTTACAGAGCAGAGGCAGTTTGAACAACAAAGATTAAAGAAACTAAAATGGAATGTTTTTATTTTAATTAAAGCAATAATTATTACTTCAATATAAAAGCAGATTATTTTTGTTTATTTTAAAGCATTTTTGTCTACATGATTTCATTGTTGTTAATTAAAAATCTTAAAAGGCCCACCACAAGCTGACACAAATTCAGGAAACATTTCTAATTCTTAAAACTTTAATTTCCACTTATTTATTTTTATTTATTTAAAAATATATATATAATTTCAGAGCAGCTTGTCTTTGTAAAGATAGTCTCAAAACATTCAAAGAACAAATTGAGAAAAGCACATAAGCAATCAGAAAATAGAAAACATGTTGAGCATCAAACCCATTTTCATATGCAGACTAATTTTAGAAAAGAGAGAAATTGATTTTAATTGTTCTTTAACATCTCCCCATATGAAAAATTATATAAAAATCATAAGAATTTTATGCTATATGAAATATGTTTGATTTTAGCATATAAGGATTATGATTGTCACATACAAGGTAAAATGCAACATACAGAAGACATGTTGCATTTTATATGTTGACTCGTATATGATGGCATTGTTCGTAGCAAGGTCCTGACTAAAACATACTATGAATCATACATTTTTCTTATTCAGATATTTCATATTATTCAAAGTCAATTGGAATTACTGAAGCATTTGAAAGGCAGGGAACTGTACTGCAAACAAAAATAAACTCGGAACAATCTTTAAAAAAAACAGCTGAAATCATACTTGCAGCCAGTGGCGGAGGAATAGGTGGTGTCACACATGGGCCCCACACGCTTAAGGGGTGAGGGTGGCAACAGGCTTGAATGTTTAAATCACTGTGTATTCATTTTCACAGAATCATTTATTGTATGGGACCCCGGCCCGGCTTCTGCCTTCCTTTCTGTAAGGGTAGAGCCTCAATGCGCAATTAAAGTACGTCACAGGTTCAAGCTCAACGTAGTACATCATCTGGAAGACTGAGTTGTGGGCAGCGAATTTGTGCCAAATACGTTTTTTGGTGTTTTTTTTTTTTAAATAGTGGATGTAGCCTAAAAATGCTGAATGTAAGGAATGCAAAATGCGATTCTGGTGTAAGTAGAAATCTTTTCTGTTATATGTTTGTCTGTGAATGTGTGTGGGGTTTGTGGGGTGACAACTCAAGTTTGTTGAACACCCTTTGAGTTAAGGAAGGCAATAAATTGCCTTAACCCACAATGTCAGTATTATTTTCTTCTTGTAAGAGTTGTAGAGCTGATCCACTCTACCTATGGATTACTATGATTGTTAATAGTAACCTGAAAATTGTATTTAAATCCATGTATGAATTGTACAGATTTACTTATATGAATATAGTATGCATTTTTAATAAGAAATTCCCCTATTTTACCACAATAACTATATGGTTCATATACATTTTTTTGTATAAAGCATATAAAAAGGTATACTTTTCACATAAGTGAACATGACAAACTTGAATAAACTATTGTGGAGTGTGATTTATATAAGTATGCTTATATTATTTTTTTCTTAGCAGACGCCCTTATCCAGAGCGACTTGTCATATATGAAATGTTAATGTCGTCCTTGCATGAAAATGGTCATAATCGTTAGGTGAAACATATGTTTCATTGAACAGATCTCATATGGAACATACTGTGGTATACAAATTATATATAATTAGTATATATATATATATATATATATATATATATATATATATATATATATATATATATATATATATATATATATATATATATATATATATATATATATATAAAACCTGCAGTTAGAAAAATTTTTTTTTTAATATTTAGCGCTGACCTGTCTTGGCCTGGGACTAATTTAAAACTTGACCCACCCGCTATTTACAAATTGCAGGACTGGGTCTGATGGCTATTTACAAATTGCAGACTGGTTAGGGTTAGGGTTAGGGTAATGATGGGGGCTTTTGTGTTTGTCAGGAGCTTTTTCCTTCCACCCCTGAGGGAACCCACTGCCATTAATACTGACTTTGTAATTTCGCCTTTGTCTTGCTAAATATTGCCAGGTGAATATAGTCTTTGTTTTTGGAAAAGCAAAGTTTGGAAGCTTTTTACTGACAGGAGACTATCCCATGCTGCTCCGATTTTAATAGATATAGGCCTGGACCAAATCAAAACCTCAACCCACCTGCTAATAACAAATTACAAACCTGGACCAAATCAAAACCTCAACCCACCTGCTAACAACAAATTACAAACCTGGACCAAATCAAAACCTCAACCCACCTGCTAACAACAAATTACAAACCTGGACCAAATCAAAACCTCAACCCACCTGCTAATAACAAATTACAAACCTGGACCAAATCAAAACCTCAACCCACCTGCTAACAACAAATTACAAACCTGGACCAAATCAAAACCTCAACCCACCTGCTAACAACAAATTACAAACCTGGACCAAATCAAAACCTCAACCCACCTGCTAACAACAAATTACAAACCTGGACCAAATCAAAACCTCAACCCACCTGCTAACAACAAATTACAAACCTGGACCAAATCAAAACCTCAACCCACCTGCTAATAACAAATTACAAACCTGGATCAAATCAAAACCTTAACCCACCTGCTAACAACAAATTACAAACCTGGACCAAATCAAAACCTCAACCCACCTGCTAACAACAAATTACAAACCTGGACCAAATCAAAACCTCAACCCACCTGCTAACAACAAATTACAAACCTGGACCAAATCAAAACCTCAACCCACCTGCTAACAACAAATTACAAACCTGGACCAAATCAAAACCTCAACCCACCTGCTAACAACAAATTACAAACCTGGACCAAATCAAAACCTCAACCCACCTGCTAACAACAAATTACAAACCTGGACCAAATCAAAACCTCAACCCACCTGCTAACAACAAATTACAAACCTGGACCAAATCAAAACCTTAACCCACCTGCTAATAACAAATTACAAACCTGGTACTGATGAGAGCATCTCTTGTTTGTCAAGTTGTCCCTTCTACCCCAGAGGGAATCTGCCATTTATAATGGGTTTGTAATATGCGATTAGCAAAATTGAGAGAGAGTTTTGATTAGGTCTAGGCCATTCTTATGTTATAACTCTGCTTCAAAATGTTCTGTTCTTGAGCAGTCTTTCTGTTTTCACAAAATCAGAATCACTGAAATAGAATTTAATTGTTGCATGTTTCAATTATAAAATATGCAGATTTCTTTTTTAAATGTTTAGTGCTGGTTCAGTTTTGCTAGAGTGGGCTGAAGAAGAGTTCAGGTGGCTGTGTTCAGGTGTGATGAAAAGCAACCATTGGCTGAAAAAGACAAAGAAATGCACATTACTGAACTGAGAAGAGTTTCAGAAAACTGCTTATTATAAGCAACACTCTTAAGCCTGTATTTGTCCTTTTATTTATTTATGACTCAAGCCAGCGGCCCCCAGCCAAATCCCAGCTTGCAGAGTGAAAGCAGGCAGCTTGACAACTTGAAGCACGTTTCAGAGGATGCCTGAGCATGCTTGTCTTCACCTCTCTTGAGTCACTTCTGAGATTGCAGTGGGGAGACAGGGTCTTAAAAAAACAACTGGCCATTCCAGTTTGGGGAGAACAGGGGTTAAAAAATTGGCAAATCCAAAATTTATTTTTTAAAAAAAAATAATGTATTGGAGGTCATTTCAGGTTCCTTGCTTCTTTGCTCTCTGTCTCAGATTTCTGTGCCTCAGTGAGAGCTATCTATCTTCCTTTCAGCTTCATGGGACAGCAGGGTTCTAGAACTTGGAGATTTGGACTCACTGCAGTGTTCTAGAACTTGGAGGTTTGGACTCACTGCAGTGTTCTAGAACTTGGAGGTTTGGACTTACTGCAGTGTTCTAGAACTTGGAGGTTTGGACTCACTGCAGTGTTCTAGAACTTGGAGGTTTGGACTCACCGCAGTGTTCTAGAACTTGGAGGTTTGGAATCACTGCAGTGTTCTAGAACTTGGAGGTTTGGATTCACCGCAGTGTTCTAGAACTTGGAGGCTTGGACTCACCGCAGTGTTCTAGAACTTGGATGTTTGGACTCACCGCAGTGCTCTAGAACTTGGAGGTTTGGACTCACCTCAGCGCAGGGAGGTTCTCAGTGTGTTACAAGTTTCCTGGTTCTCAGGATGTTCGGCATCACTTCAGTGAAGAGGGATCTTCAGGGGGATCTCGAACATATTTTACAGTTCCTCAGATATGCCACCTTTCCCTAACCTTAGCTCTCACCCCCTGAACTGATATGGAAAATGCTTTGCTATACTGTGTAATAAGAGGAGCTATATAAATTGAAATAGAATAGTGTTTCTTTAATAGAACAGGAGCCAAACTTACCATTCCATTGCTGCTGTTACTACATTCAGATTTGCACCCAAAAGCTGATGTAGCGATAGAGATGCACAGCTCCAAAATGCTCAGCACCAGCAGCACTGACAGAATGCCTAAATACTGTAAAAAAAAATTAAATAAATAAAAAACAATTAATTTAAAAGTCAGCATCTTTGCAGCACATTATAAGAATAAAGTGAGTGCAATACGTTGGAGAATGGATGGCTATGTTTTCTAGGCTGAAGTGATTTGAGTTCTTGCAACCTTATTTTGGGTTGCAATCTGAAGAGATCCAAAATATGGAACACATGTGTGTCTTTAATTCACTTTTCTTTTGCAACATTATTGCATTTTTCTTCTACTTGTTTCTTAACATTTTGTTTCCCCCACAATTCAATCAACAGTTGCAGTAAATCATCAGATGCCTTTAGGTCCTGGATTATTGAATATGAGAGGTTGCATCAAGAAGCTGCTTGATGAGATTTTGGGATCAATAAGCTACTAACAACCAAACGAGCAAGATGGGCCGAATGGCCTCCTCTCGTTTGTAAACTTTCTTATGTTCTTATGTTCTTATATTAGACTTACAGGAAGTGACAGTAAAACTGAGAGAATCAAGGGAATGAGACAAGGGACACTGGTTTTGTGGGAGTGGTCAAAAAGAAAGTGATAAGAATTGAAAAAGAATAAAAGTTAGAGGTGAAATATTGCAGGGGGTGGAAACACTTACTGAGTCTGCGTCAATTATAAAGAAGCTATCTCCATAATATGAATATGAATGTCTGTATGATCTGTAACCTTGGCGGTTGGCAATTAAGACCAAGTTTACTGAATAGATGATAATTCCAATTCCAGCGAAAATGGAACTGAAAATGTTCATTCCTAAACATGCCTTCACCTAGAAGTTAGAAAAAAAAACACATTACAAAAATATATACAGAATCAAATCGATGAGTTCATAACTAGATTCTGTTACATTTTTTGGTCATATTCACAAATGGCTATATTAATGAAAACCGAGATAGCAAACTATGGCCTGGTACACGCATAAATTAAATATGGTTGCGAGTTCACCTTTTGCTCTTAATACGGTTTATGTAAACACACAGTTCGCTTACAAAGGGCAGTGACAACCGTACTAGTTAATTCTGTTCAAAGCAAGTATCAAGTGCAGTTATTAATTCAATTGGGTTTGTGCACACTAACTCTGTGTGTATTACAACCACACTAGCACAATCACAGCTCAGTGAATTACCGTGCAAGTAATGATGTCATCATAAGGTCTTGTGAGAAGGCGTGTGAGAGGTTTGTGCAACTGGAATGTTTGCGTGATCAAGTTAAAATGAAAAGAATGAAAGGGTCAGGCAGTGCTGCAGTAATCGGTATTAATAAAGCAACAAGTACAAATTTAAAAAATAGACAATATTATTTTGCACACAATGTATTTTTTGTTATATCGGTTTACTTTTAGTTCAGAATGTTTATCTGTGAGTTTTTTTTTCAATGTAATGAAAGGAACATGCAATGATTTTATGCTGAAAACACGACGGAGATGAAAATTGCTACTGCTACCAGGATCTTTCTGTTTACTATATAGCTGTTCTATTTCATGGTCGCAGCTCCCTGCTCTTTCACTGTTGCGATATGCACTAGTCACACGCCGAATCACTGAGCTCTCAATATCAAAGGTGCCTAAGGCCACGCCCTTGCGGCAATCACTTCCCCTATAAGTAGAGCTGCATTGGGGAGCTCTTCCTCTTTTTGCTTTTCATAGCGGTCATCTCAGAAAATCCGAGCTGTGTGTGCTGTTGCTAGTCCAGACTGTTTTCAGGGCTAGGAAGCTGGCGTTTGTGTAGCACCCCTTCCATGGATTCCCAGTACATTTTTCTTGTATTTACAAGGCGATTTAAAAATAAATAAATAAATAAATAAAATAAAAAACCACGACAGGTTCAAGTTTTTGTTGTTTGCAGTTCTCGGGCACCATCTTGCCTGTGTTCCAAGGTAAGTGCCCCTTTCCCCCTGCTCCCTCTAGATTAGTTCGGATCAGGATGGTTGAGTTCAGGTAGAGTGGGTGCAGCACTTCTAAGTGCAGCGTGTGTATCAGGCTACAGCTGTGCTTGCACACTTTAGCTATGGTTTGCTACCTCCTCCCTGCTCCTGCTTGATTAAGTTCTGGTCACTGGGTCTGAGTTCAGGGAGGGTTAGGATACTGCACAAGACCTACCTGCTCTGTCTTGATTGGTATAACTAATCACTGAGGTAGAGTACAGGCAAGCATCCTCCTGCTCCTTCTCAGTCAGCTGGCCGCTGAGGTTGAGTTCAGGAAAGGTGCATTAATAATAATATGTTTAAAAAAAAAGAACCCTCTTGCTCACTGCAGTTTGGTTCAAGAAAGGTACTGCGAGTCCTGCTCTTTCGTGATTAGTTAATATCACTGAAATTGAGTACAGGAAGGCTCCCTCCTGCTCCTCTCTATTAGTTTGTAACCGTTGCAGTTGAGTTCAGGAGAGCTTGATAACACTGAAAAAAGCCCTCCTGCTCCTTTTTCGGTAAACTGAGGCAGTTGAGTTCAGAGAGGGTGTGGGCAGTGTTTTGGAGTATTAGGGAAGTTGTACATCAGTGCCCCCCACTTCATGTTTAGAGTACTGCAGCTTTTCTTAAATATGGCTACAGTAACAGCAGGGATTCATCCCTGCTCATCCTGTAGGAGGAAGACCATATGAGCCTATGCTGTCAGCAGACCTGAAATTTGTTTCAATGAAGACGGTCTTCCTGCTCATATCACGTCTGCAAAGTGCATCAGTGAACTGCGGGCCCTCTTGGTGGACCCTTCCTGTTGCTGCTTCTGGGACAAGGGGCATAGGGTATCCTTACAGATGAACCCAGCCTTCCTCCCGAAAGTGATCTCTGAAGTCACCTTAAACCAGACAGTGGAGCTGGAATCCTTCCACCCTCCTCTATTTTCCACAGAGGAGGATGGGAAGCTTAATTTGCTCTGCCTGGTTCGGGCATTGAGAAATTACGTTGATCGAACAAAGATTGTCCGCAAGTCAGATCAGCTCTTTGTCGGTCATGGACCCAGGTCTCTGGGCCTTGGTCTTTCGACCCATAGACTGTCCCACTGGGTGATGGACACAATGGTGGCGGCATATTCCGATGAGGGACTGATGCCGACAGCTCATCTGTCAGCACACTCAGTGAGAGGCATGGCCACTTCGTGGGCCTTCTTTTGGAGATATGTGATGCGGCTAGCTGGGCTACCCTACTCACCTTTACCCGGTTCTTTCGCCTTAATGTGGCAAGTTTGGGTAGGCCTACATTGGGCACGATTGTCCTGGCAGGGGCTCAGGCTTCCTCGGCTTTTATGCCATGAGGTGGTTCATGTGACCGCCTTTGCTGGCTTCCGCCTTCCCCTTGACAGCTTGGGTATTGCTATCCCAACAGTGAAAGGGGAGGGAGCTGCGACCACAAAATAGAACGTTAGGTTACGTAGGTAACCATGGTTCTATGAGTGGGAGCAGCTCCTTAACCTTGAGCTCATGGGCATGTAGGATGTTGTCAGACATTCTATGCGAAAACAGAAGGAGCTCCCAGAGGCGTCGTTACTTATAGGGGAAGTGCATCGCCGTTGGGGTGTGCCTTTGACAGCTTTGATACTGAGAGCTCAGTGATTCGGTGTGTGACTAGCGCATATCCCAACAGTGAAAGAGCAGGGAGCTGCTCCCACTCATAGAACCACGGTTGCCAACGTTCAAATGAAGTATTTAACTGCATTTAGCAGTGCAAACAAAATGGCGCCTCTGCTTGCTTTGCCAAAAAGAGCAATGCTACCCTTGACTAGCTCTCGATTACAGATATGCACTGTAGGCTACTGTAAAACAAAAACAGTGTCCATGCTGTCTCCACACAAATCTCACGACTGGTGTGTATGATGATGAGTTCAGTTGTTTGTTTAAACAGGGAGTGCACTCACTTCAGTAATGAAAGGTGTGTGTGTGACAAAGAACTGCAGCAAGTGCCATATGTAACTACGGTTGTCGAGCTAATCGCAGTGTGTGTACCAGGCCTATGATTGAAGTGCTATTATATTCCTGAAATGAAAATCTACTTGAGCCTGTCATTATTTTCTTATTAAGACGTGTCAACTTCTAAGAATTACTACATTTGTTCATTCATTTTATATTGATGAAGGAGAGGCTATATATGGTTCTGTAAAATAGTATGCAATACATTAAATGTGTATTTTTATTAAATAACAAAAATATGTTAAAACAACTCTGGGTAAACACCATGGGCCTGATTTTGGCAAAACATTTACTCATGAGTAAGACCAACAGTTGTAATTGATTTATTTTTTTTCAAATTATGATAATTGGTTTGTTTTTTTACAACCATGTTGTTTGAGTAGATAAGTCATAAGTATGATACATTAACTCTAAGCTCATGTACTGCCTTTAGTCATGAGTAAATCCTTTACCAACTTTGGAAAATCAGGCCCCATGTGTACAATAACTGAATCCTCCTACTTGTCCCAGAAGATTAATTGTTGTTGTTTGTTTTATGTGTTTCATGTGGCTGTCAGTAAATATTGTTGTGCTTGAGCGAGAAAAATGTGTGATTTTTCAAGTGCATGTAACCATGTCAATGACAACTCCAACAACAGCCCTGTGATTGTGAGTCTGTGTGTTACATAGCATAGTATTCCTGTTGTGTCTAACATCTGCATATCAATTTACTTACCACAACTCTTCTGCGGGTATTCTCAGCTGCAACAGCCAGGGATCCAGAAATAATATACTGTAAGAGAGATATAATTTGACAAGACATAATTTGTCCCTTTGTACTGTAATACTACATGGAACTGGAGATTTCCCTGAAGCAAACTGCAGCACATTTACATAAGAAAAAAGGTGAAGGAGTAGCTAATACAGTACAAAGTACATCTATGTAGATAAAGACAAAATCAGTTATGCTTCAGGTTGGCTAAGAAAGGGATTCCATATTTCTTCAAAGATTTCAATATGATTTTGAAGTAAGTCTGTGTTCTGTCATTGCAATGAGCCACTGAGAAAATGTTGTTACAGATTGTTTTCCAGAAGAAAGATATTTTTCAATAGAAATGGAGACCAGGAGATGACTTTGTTTTCGGTTTATTGTAAAATTAGCTACATCCATAGACATCAGTAACATAGGCAAGGCCTACTTACTGTATTACTTCGATTTGGTGCCACAGCGTTTATTTTAAATTGATCAAAATGACTGTGGCCCTTAAACGAGTGCGGCGATTATACGAGAGCAGTCAGGGAGTACCGTACCAGCGAATCAGGAGTGTGTATTGGTTGTTAAGGGGTGGGACAATACTGGTGTCGAAGTTCAGTCCAAGAGTGTGACGTAGATGTTTTTCTGCACCAAAAATGACCTCAGAATATCAGCTTGATTTCTGTAAAAACTCAATATATCCTACTTGTTTTTTTTTTTTTTTTTTTTCTCACTGTAAATTGCTTGTTTGTAATTTCTCTGCAAGAGAAACTGAAACTTAATCTTATCATAGATAGTAAGCACATTTGTTTTTATTTGTAGGGGATTGAGTACGGGAATTACAATTTAACTGAAAACAAAACCACCTATAACTTCAGAAGGACCGCTGTACTGTACGTAGTTTATCTTGGATTTTCTTTCAGAACTGTACCATAAAGTAAAATGTGTTGACTATGTGTGTGTGCATTAGTTTGTAATGAACGTGCTGGATTGAGGCTCCTGTCTCTTCGGGGTGTTACATGCACACAGTCAGTGTTGCACGTTTATTTGTTCACTGTGTGTGGTTTTTTTTAGTAGGGTTAGTTTTTTTTTTTAGTTTTTTAGTAAAAAAAATCCCTGAATGTTTTTTTATTGATAGCAGCGTTTATTCGAGGACTGCCTCTATTATAAAGCTGATATATGATTGTGCCGTCAATAAGAGGGCATCTTTAATACGAGGGCGGAGCCAAATTGAAGTAATACAGTAAGTCTACTTTCAATCCACCTGTTACAATAATTATGCTTATTATTAAAATATACTATATATATATATATATATATATATATATATATATATATATATATATATATATATATATAATTTTAATATTTGTGAAAACTGTTCTAGTCTGTTGTTGAAGACCTCATGTAAAACAGAACCCAATGTTCTCTATTTTTTGCACTACATTGATGTTTTCATGGTACATATTTCATTTTTTCATTTGGTACATATTGCTTAAAGTAGAAAATGGAACAGTGTAACTTTGTGCACAGATATTGTGGTAAAATCCATTGAGAACAAACGTATTCTCCTTACCCATATCCCAGTCCAGAGAGGTAACCCAATCAGTCCTTCAAATGTATATGTATATCCATACATGTGCTGTTTTATCAGGACTGGACCAAACAGCAGACTCAAAATTCCAATTAAAATTTGCACAACCTAGTAAACAAAAATCAGATTTTCAAAAATCCAAACTTAGAAATTTGAATACCACATACAGAGAAAACATTTAATTCATAGCCAAATGTCAAATTCAAATTTGGACTTGCTGCTTTGAAAGCTGTAATCGTTTCCAGTTTCTTGCAGACAAATTATCAAAGATCTTGCAACTGGTGCGCAGAAACCAGCAAATGAGATGCTCCAATTGTGCAAATACTGAAAGTCTGTCCTTTGTTTCTGTGACCTTTCAACCTGATAGTCTTTTAAATTCATACCAGGGTCCTCATTCACAAAGGGTCCTCATGCGTGGTGGGTGTAGTCAAAGGGTGTGCCTTACCCCAGAGTAATGTGTGTTATATGTTAACTTATTCATTAATGTGGATAAGGTGAGCATTAAAACATAATGTATCTAACTCGCCCTGTAAGGGGTGTCAAAATACAACCCGCTGGACCCGGCCCCCAAGCCCCTTCCTTCGGCCAATCAACTCTCTTTTCTGAGTCTCATCATCTGTGAACTTGATGCACAAAGCATAATTCATAAGGGGGTGTGAATTTTGATGAAATTGTAGCTACATTTTTTTTTTTAAACGAGAGGAAAAATATAGCCCACAGCCCGCACATTTGGATTTTGGTCAAATTTGCACATGCTAGCAAGCTACTTACCTGTACAACACTGGCTTTATTAGTTTGTTTCTTTTTTGAAGTGTGATAAAACTGGTATACTCTAATTGTTATCAAAGAAAAGGTCAATAAGGAGTGTAGAGTTGTCCAGGAAAAAGTTAATGGAAAGCCAACATGCTTGATCTGTGCACAGCAAATAGCTGTCCCCAAAGAGTACAACATTCGGAGGCATTATGAATCCAATCATGCTGAGAAATACAACAAATACTCCCGGAAGGTGCGTGATGACAAAGTTGATGAACTCGAGAAATCATTGAAAAAGCAGCAGTCCCTCTTCACAGCAGCCCATCAAGCAAGGGAGGCGGCAGTTAATGCTAGCTATATGATTGCACATGAACTTGCTCGGTCATCAAAATCTTTTTTCGGATGGGGAAATGATCAAGAGGTGCATGCTTATCAGTGCAGATTTAATATGTCCAGAAAAGCGACAGGTCTTTGCTAACATTAGCCTGTCCAGAAACCCTGTCGCTGAGAGGGTCAGTGATATATTGGAGAATCTTAATGAGCAGCTAATGGACTTTAAAGGAGATGTGCAATGTGACATCTTTTTTTTTTCTGTTTTAATAATCCAGTGGTTATTATTATTGTTCGTGTTTGGTTTTGTTCAACCTGACTGCTGCACTGCATGATATTAAAAGAAAATAAGTGAAGATGGAGGTATATATATACAGGTATATGGTATATATTAACAATTTTATATTATACTATGTTTTTGTTTTAACTAGTATTATTTATTTTGAGATACTTGTTTTTGTTTTCCACTGAAATGACGAAGTACAGGTCATGGCAGAAACCACAGAGCAAACAACCATAAAGATGTCTGAAAGACACAGACTGTGAGACCAGTTTGAACCACAACAGTAACAGGAAATGGGTTCAGGTTAAGTTTTGCAGCATGTAATGCCTTGTATGTAAATGCTTATAGCTTTGGTGAGCAACAAGAAGAAAGGGCAATAAGGTGGCTTAGAGCTTGAGCTGCAACTACAAAAATATGAAAACGAAACTAAAAGACAGACACCTCCTTAGAATGTGTGTCTCCAAATATATTTGTCTTTGTTGTTGGCATACTGTTCAAATGTGTTAATAAATGAATATGAATGAGTGCTTGGAAATGCTGACCTGTGATTGGTTCAGAGGAGAGCATATAGGGCCAGCCTCCACTTTCAGTGGAGTATTTTTTATTGATTTAGTTCCCAATCATTTATCAGTCCCCAAATGTTGCTACAGCTTTTTAAGTAAAATACCTGCAATTTTATGCTTGATGATGATATTTTCTGAAAAGAGATTTTTTTAGAGGAAATAAAAGAAAAAACTTCAAAGTATGTGTATTGTGATTCATATTTATTTTTAAATTTTTATTTTTTGCCTACGTAGGTATTATACAAGAGATGGTCCATTCTGGTTGCTTTACTATTGGGCATATGCAGTTTAACAGTAGACCCGCGGGAGTTATAGGCATACCTAGAACCACCATGTGCATTTAATTTGACAGCCATATTAAAAACAACATAAATATAATGAAAGGGCAAACACTCCGATTTAAGTCGTAGTTTTATCCAGCCATGTCACATAAAGCATCTGCACAAATGAAATAATGTAAATAAATGGGTATTTCAACAGAGGTGAAGTTTATATATGGATGTATAATGCAAAACTGCAAAAAATTATTACAAAAAAAAAGCACTCATCTGAGCAGAAGTGTTATGTATATATGATACTATAGAACTGAAACTGCACCATAAATAAGTAACACAATATTGAAAATAAATGGGTTTATATATTTGTACACGCCTAAAAAGTGCACACTGTATACGCAGCTGAGAAACAAATTTAATGATAAATTAGGCTACCTTCATCTGTACTACCCACTTTTTTTTTAAATTGGAATCACCAATTGTTTTCCCGTATTGAAAATGAAGACAAGAACACACGTCCTCTGAAACGTACGCTGTCAAGTTCTTTTTTCACACTGTAAACCTGCAACATTGCCACCAGACCTATTGTGCCGGAACATAACGCAAATCACGTGACAGTGCAGCAGGCTTGCAGGCGCCCGGCCAATCAGAGGAGTCACTGGTGAGTGGTGAGACAAGGCTTAACCAGTCGACTAGACTCCTCCCCGCCAGGGCGATCTCCGGGCTATAGGATTAACCAGCCCACTAGATTCCTCCCAGCCAGGGCAATCTCCGGGCTATAGGATTAACCAGCCCACTAGATTCCTCCCTGCCAGGGCGATCTGCAGGCTATAGGATTAACCAGCCCACTAGAGTTAATCTAGTGTTAGTTAAGTACGTTTTCTAATAAATTTCTTTGGCTTGTTGCAATAGGCTATACAGTATAGTTTCCCTGAGTTGTTATTGCTTGTGCATTCCTGAAAAGAATAAAAGCATGGAGTCTGTGAGCTCCACGTTGTTAAACATGTGAACAATATTTCATTTTAAAGAATAAAAACATTGATGGCTGTAATTTATTATAAAACACATGGGGCCCAATCTTTGATCTTCGCGCAATCCCCTCACTAAATTTGTGTCTCGCAAAAAAATAGTGCTTTGGCACAAAATGAGAGCTATTCCAAAACGGCACAAAACAGTTGCGAGACATTGGAATATAACAGTTTTCTGAGCAATTTGCAAATCTGTTTGTGCCTTGCAAAACCATCTGAGCATTCACTACCAACATAGCAACTGCACACAACAGCCAAGCGAGATTGCAGAATGATGGACAGTCACCATTAGTAATGTGACAAGCTGCTATCATTGGTGTTGCCACATTATGCACTGATATGACAGCAGACCACACAATATATCGTGCACACATACATATGGACCATTCAAATACACAATTGGCTCCACAGCTAGGCGTCGAGTTTTCAAATTAATGTACTGATAACGCCACTGTTTTATTGAATACGGACAGTATTGCATCACGAGGAAATACTATATAGGTTTCTTTAAAGGCCAGCTGATCCAACGTAGCTATATGTTTTTGAAGTAAAATTTTAAAAAAGGCTTTGAATACTGTCTTTTTTTTCTGAATGATTTTTTTTAATATATATATATATATATATACAAGTCATGCCATGACAAAGTCTACTGTAGCAGCACACTCTCTGATTTGTAAATGTAACGAGGTCATTCACCTGCAAAGTAAACATCAATCAAGCATTTTTATATACACAATACACAGAAATGCATTATGTTATTCATTCTACTCACCCATTTGAACATCATGATTAAACCCAGTTTGTAAGGTTTTGAGTGTCACTGGAATGGATTTTTTTCATTATGCCATTTTTTGCAAGAATAATAATTAATTCTAAATACGCTCCTAGAATGTTAATTGTAGCCTACTATGATTTCTCAATAAATGAACAGTCTCTGTACAATTAGCAACACTGACATTCAGCAAACTGGACAGAAATTACAGTTACCAGAACTGTTTGTCCTGCCTCAGCTAACTTGTGATTGGACTGCTGCAGAGAAAATACAGGTCTTTGATGGCTGATCGTATCAACGGTCTGATTTTAGGAAAACGTTAACTGCAGCTGCCCACCCCTCACCCATAATGCACAGCAACCTATGGAATACCCCTCCTCATCCTTCTCCCAATCTACATTTCCATACTTTGATGGTACACTTTGGATGCCAATATGCCTGTGGAGCAGTGAAGAACACATATAACACTATATGTAAACACATTAAAGTGATACAACAGCAATACAGTGATAAAACACATAACTGATCCGCCCATCCGGTGTGTGCGGAAGGGGGGGGGGGGGGGGGGGGGTTGGGTTTCTGTACTATTGTACATTTGTACTATTGTACCCAATTCCAGTGGACTGTTACTATGACACTATTTGAGCCAGCAGTGCGCAGTTATTGGAACTAGCGCACCGCAATTATCGCACAGATATTGGTATATTCAGACGCATTAGGGCTTTCACCCAATTCAAATTTGATTGCGCTATGTGCATTTTGAATGTCCGCCTAGAATACATTTGCATTTCATGTTTCTATTTACCGATGCTTTACCACATGCTAATAGGACCGTAGTGCATGTTTCCACACTCGTCTGTTGGGCATGGGAATACGCTATAAACGTCACTATGATATGAACATGTTATATATGTTATGGAAACAAAAAAAAAAAAAGAGCCTTACTGCTTGTATGTTTTTGCCGCAAATTGACTATGGTGATGCAGTATACAGGTTTGCATCACTATTAACTTTAGGTAAACTGGACTCGCTATATCATGCAGCATTGAGGTACAATACAAATACAAGATTTAATACTCATCATTGTATATTATACGATTTGGTAGGCTGGACTTCTTTGGCTTTACGCAGGTTGAAGCATTGGTATATTCTGGTATATAAGGCTATTCAATGTAAATTATATGAATATACTTATTTAAATAAATACCTTATAGCTTCCCATAGTAACCATAGCCTCAGATCTCATTCTTTTTTGCATTTTAAAATCCCAAATGTGCCTACTGAGGCTGGTAAAGGATCCTTTGCTTACTATGCCCCACGGTCCTGGAATCAATCAATCAATCTATCTATCTATCTATCTATCTATCTATCTATCTATCTATCTATCTATCTATCTATCTATCTATCTATCTATCTATCTATCTCCTGGTACTGACTGTTGATCTAATAAAAAACTTTTTTAGAAAATAGGAAGATATAGACATAGTCGGCAACCAGTCTGGGATCATACAAGTTTTTGTGCAGTTTTTGCAAAGGCTTTGTTGGGCACACAAGCCATCGTCTTATATATTATAGATTATAAAAAGACGACTTGTGTGTCTAGAAAAAAAAAACAATTCTGAATAAGGTGTCTAGAAGGGCTAGTATTCCGATAGTATCCTAATACTAAGGGGGTATTCGGTATCACGTTTTCCGGAACACTGGTATCCAGAATACGGACGGATTCATTCGGAATACCCTGTTTACATGCCATGTAATAGCTATTCAAATTTCCCACTATTCCGAATACAACTGGAATCCTGATAGAACAGGACAACTGGAACAGGTGCCCGGATAGCAATATGGGTCCAGTCAATTCCACCTACCACGTGCGGCAGGTGCGCGACCTCATAAAAACCCTGCATTATCTCCTCACTGTTTGCCCTGGCACTGGGGAAATGAATACGTTCCTCAGCACGTCACAACAACGCGGTTATGAACCGGTCGAGGTGGCTGACTGGGTGATCCCCACTGTATCACCTGCTGGAAGGTCCTGGTAGCCAGGATACACAACCAATTGCTCATACAAGGCATCACTGCACAGGTTTGTTCTGGCCAGGACACCATGCAGCATGTGGCATAGATGAGTCGTAACGATACCTGAACACGACTTGCTCATTGCTGAGCTCCTCACGTGTGTGCCGGGGCCGGTGCACCCTTTCAGCATATCTTCGCCTATGTCGGGGTTGCTGTTGCTGGGCGTGCCTTGCATCATTCACATCCGCATGTCGACGGACACGCTGCATCCTACCCATGTTTTCATTTGTTGCCTGTTTGTAATCAGTGCTGGAATGGTAGTGTGCGCGGAGTTAACACAGTCCTTTTACAATCCTTATTCTGCTCATCACAAACCTGGTTTTGTGCTTGGCGCATACCTTCGAATATACCAGGATCACACAAATTGCGTGATGCACACAATTTATTTCTGCACAGCGCAGAATAGATTGTGCCACGCAAAATGACGTTTCGAATATGGCAACTTGGCAAAATTTCAGCACAACGGCCATTTGTGACGCGCACACTCCTCTGCGCGGTGTGCAAACCTTTCGAATATCGGGCCCATGACCTTCTGAGCCATCCACCTGCTAACTCTCACTGGGTATTTATCTCCATGCCATCTGGTCTAAAATATCAACTTCATACTTCATTCATACTTCATTGTATCCACAGCTTCATTCATGCAAGGGCTGCACACTGGTCTAATCAGTTCAATACATTGCTGGCATGGTCCTGATGATATACTGTGTGTGTGTGTGTGTGTGTGTATATATATATATATATATGTGTGTGTGTGTGTGTGTGTGTGTGTGTGGTTGTCCATGTTTGACTTTTCCTAAATGTATTAAGTACCCTAACATCTTTCACACACACAGATTGCCTTGGTGGTTCTAGTGTTAAACATGTCAATACATATATATATATATATATATATATATATATATATATATATATATATATATATATATATATATATATACACAGTACATTACTGTGCTCTTATATCCCCACAGGACGTGTTGTATGTTTTCCTGACTTACCCCCAAAGTTTTGGGCTCTCCTCGCAGGAATTTCTTCAACTGCTCTGGCACAGTTTCTGGTGCAGCCTGGCCGGGGTGGTTCTGGCAGTTAACATGAGTAACAATAACAAACCCTCCAGGGGGAGCAGTGATATCTGAAACCAAGGCGCTTGTCTGCTCTGGTAGTGGCATGTTGAAAACAGAAAAAGAAAGATTAGGGTTTTATTGATTATTGGTGTTCTAGATCTAGATGCACCGCGATTGGTAATCTACGCAGATACTCTTAATTTCCTGAGTTGTATTCCTGAATAATAGTAAAATACAACAGAGACTTACAAAATAGTAAAGGCAGTTATCTAGTTAGACGCTGGAATGCTTAAAATCTATGGGCTAAGTCTTATTGTTCTTGTTTTATATTTGTAATTAATTTAGAGCATTTTGTAGACTTTATTTTTCGCTTTGACATTACCAATATAAACACTTTGGAGTAAAGCATACACACATGCTGCTCAGGTTACTGTGTCATTCTGTAATATTTTGCTTTGTGGAGGTGCATTTACATTTTGCCTAATGCCAATGGCAATACAGGACACACATGATAGAAGCAGCGCTTTGAAACAGAAATACTGCAGTGACAGAAATAAAATTCAAAGAATAAAATGTTTAGGTGATGCTTTATTTGTTGTTAGTTACAAAGCCACTGCCAAGAATGAGTGACATTCCACCAAAATCTTTTCAAAGGTTTATTTCAGGACTCCTAGAAGTGAGGTTTTGTATTTTGTATTGTCCCCTATGAATTTTTTTTTTCTTCAAAAGTATATATATATATATATATATATATATATATATATATTGCCAATATCCCCAATATTTTTTAAACGACAAAATATTTATATAAAATAATTTAATATATTAAAAACATGTGAATATATTTTTAAATATATTAATTTATTATGTAATATAATGTAACTTGAATACTTTAGTAATATATCTTTCAAGATATTTCAAAATATATTCATACACTATTATTCAGTAAAATATTTTGGGGCTATTGACAATATATTCAATATACACACATTTTAATTATACATGTATTCACTACACAGATACATTTTTGATGTATTTATGATGCACTTAGGACTGCACCTACAAGTGCTCTCACCAGACAGAGATCAGAGACACAGACCCGGAGGAAAGGGACGAGGCCACATCTAAAACTGGACTAGCAGGGTGGGGGGGTGACTGCACTCAACCCCAGGAAAACACATGAAAGGGAATGGGGGGGAGCACAAGAGAAAAATAAATCTATCATAAATAGTGCAACTGCACATAAAATTAACATAAACAATAACAAAGAACAGCAACAAACACTAACAACCGCATTTTTCTATTAAGCTGCATATAAGAAGTATACTAGTTGCTGTAAGTTTTCTAGATTTAAATTGACCAATTCTACAAATGAACTGTAACATATACATCGAATTCCACACACTCTAGCTAGAAGGATATAATCCCTGATATAATATGTAGCCTATTTAGAATGTTTGTAACCACAACACAAAAGCAATGTGTTGCTCCACCAGTTATTTGAAATAAATTGTTTAAAGTAGGCTAAATTTCAGCCTTTTGAATGTCAATCGAGAAATGGTTAAATGAAAATATCATGGGAAATAATACAAGGCGGCTACCTTACAGATGCTCAGCGTATATACAGTTCAATATACATTTTATGAATTGAAGTATATAAGGTGTCATTCTAATGTAGACATTGAATGCAAACATAATAATGAATGAAATGGTTAAACATGGAGCTCCATTTTAACCCAGTAATTCATTAACTGATTTTCTTTTCTTTATACATTTTTAAAATGGACCTAAAATTTGACATCCATCGATCATCATAACCGCTTAATCCTTTTTAGAGGGCCACGCCAGTTCATCGCAGGGCACCGCACACACACAGGGCAATTTAGAGTGACCAATCATCCTGAACAGCATGTCTTTGGACTGTGGGAGGAAACTGGAGAACCCGGACAAAACATACACACTCCACACAGACAGACCCCTGAGGCAAACATTGAACCCAGGACCCTGGAGCTGTGAGGCAGCAGCGCTATCCACCACAAAAAGGCCTTTCATCCCCAGAAAGATCCCAAAGTAGCCTTTAAAGTGTAGACTATACACCAAGTCAGCCACTTCCTATAGGACTTACAAAATATTGCATTTTTTCAAATGTATTGAATACAGGATATGTAATGTACTGTATATAGTCAAATATGTTTGATGAAATACATTTACAGTGTAAAACATATATAATGCAGTAAATATATTGTAAAATACATTTCAATGTATGTTTCCCTGGTATATTAAATACAATATATATATATATATATATATATATATATATATATATATATATATATATATATATATATTATAGCATCTATATATGTTATATATATATATATATACAACATATTGAAACGTTGGGCAGCTGGCTCTTTGAGCTAAATATATATGTATATTTGAGCTAATATATATATATATATATATATATATATATATATATATATATATATATATATATATATATATATATATGAAGCAGTGCTTTTGAACAATATATAAAATATATTGGCTTGAAATATATTGGTAATGTATTTCAAAACATTATTTTTTCATAAGGGTTAGCTGAGTTTTTATTTTAAATTCAAACAGTATTTCCTCAGTTAACACAGAGTTTAATTGCTCAAAGTATTGCGGCACAAGTAGGGTTAGTTTTCTTCAGTTTAATGAGCTTAAAACCTTAAATAAAAAAGAAATAATTTGTAATATTAGTAATCTAAAATTTGAATTTGACATTTAAAAAACAGATATGCTGTAGAACTGATTAGCAATGTATTTTTAAGAAGAGTTGAACACCTCCTTCATGTTAATACAAGGTTTCCTACCTGCACTAGCTGCTGGATACATGTTGTTTTTCTGGGTAGCTGGATGACTTTCAGATGAGATAGAGTTGAATGAGCTGCAGAGGAAGTTGACTGTTTTTTTGCTTTGAAACTAGTGGTAGTGGTAAACTTGAGAGAGGGACTTTATCCTTCAGCAGTGTATATTGTAATGGACCCATATATGGTATGCTGTATGGCAGTGTACATGTCTTTTCTGTGTGCGCTTATGTTAGCACGATAGCGACTATACGCTCTTTTCCTTCACTGTACAGGACTGTGTAACACAGAGTATAGAGAGAGGGTTGGTAGGAGGGTGACAGAGTTGTTCACTTTCTTGAAGATTTATTATTATTACAGAGTGCTGCTATGCAAAATCTTGGACCCTTTGGACTTTTCCACATTTTGTTGTGTTACAAGATGGAATCAAAATGGATTTAATTAGAAGTTTTTGCCATTAATCAACATAAAAAAAGTCCATAATGTCAGTGAAAAATAAAATCTACAAATTGTTCTAAATTAATTACAAATACCTAACAGAAAATAATTAATTGCATAAGTATTCACCCCCTTCAGTCAATATTTGGTAGAGGCACCTTTGGAAGCAATGACAGCCATGAGTCTATTTGGATAAGTCTCTACCAGCTTTGCCCATCTGGACACTACAATTTTTGCCCATTCTTCTTTGCAAAATTGCTCAAGCTCCGTCAAGTTGGATGGGGACCTTTGGTGAACAGCAATCTTCAACTCTTTCCACATATTCTCAATTGGATTGAGGTCCGGGCTTTGACTGGGCCACTCCAGGACATTGACTTTTTTGTTTTTAAGCCACTTCAGTGTGGCTTTGGCTGTGTGTTTGGGGTCATTGTCCTGCTGGAAGATAAATTTTTTCTCAAGTCCAAGGTCTCTTGCAGACCTCTGCAGGTTTTCCTCCAGGATTTCTCGGTACTTTGCTGCATCCATTTTGCCGTCTATCTTCACAAGCTTTCCAGGCCCTGACACAGAGAAGCATCCCCATAACATGATGCTGCCGCCACCATGCTTCACGGTAGGGATGGCGTTCTCAGGATGTTGTGCGGTGTTAGGCTTGCGCCAAAAAAAGTCCTTAGCGTTGAGGCCAAAAAGCTCTATTTTGGTCTCATCAGACCATAGAGTCATCTTCCACTTGTTCTCAGTGTCTCCCACATGCCTTCTGGCAAACTCTAGTCGAGATTTGATGTGAGTTTTTTTCAACAATGGCTTTCTTTTTGCCATCCATAAAGGCCAGTTTTGTGAAGCACCCAGGCTATTGTTGCCATATACACAGTGTCTAACAGCTGAGCTGTGGAAGACTGTAACTCCTTTACAGTTGCCATAGGCCTCTTGTTGGCCTCCCTGACTAGTGCCCTTCTCACCCGGATACTCAGTTTTTGAGGACTGCCTGTTCTAGACAGATTCACAGTTGTGCCATATTCTCTCCATTTCTTAATGAGGCAGTCTTCCCAGCGACAACGAGTGGAAGCGACAGCGAGTGGGAGAAGTACAGGCGTGGAAAAGTACAGAGCAGTTTAGAAGCAGTTTGAAAGCAGGTTGACGGCTGCAGAAGAAACTAAACTTCAAAAAAAAAAAAAAAACCTTCAGCACACTGTTGTAGTAAGGGGGTAGTAATGACTGCTTCCTAACACAATTTTTCAAGGCACCCACTAGAGGGGAGGCATGCCTTGATTTAGTCTTTTCAAATAATGAAGACAGAATAACTAAAACAGAGGTCAGAGAACCACTGGCAAACTCAGACCACAACATGGTCCCATTTGAAGTGTTTTTTAAAACACCAAAAGTAATGACTAAAGCTAAGGTTTACAATTTTAGAAAAGCAAACTATGAAGGTATGAAACAGAGACTAACAGAAGTAGATTGGAGTAAAATAGAAAAAACACCCACAGAAGAAGGATGGTTGTTCTTCAAAAATGTAGTACTAGAGGTGCAAAACAATTACATCCCTA